>NC_092422.1:131297852-131562343 GCF_036169615.1 Heliangelus exortis | reverse complement strand
TTCCCTCTCCTTGGGGAACAGAGGAGCACCGTTGGAACAGCGGGAATTAGGAGGCATAAAAGCAAGACTGAGGTCCCATATTTTGTCATCGTCACTGGTGAACGCTTCAATAAATGTCATTTCTGACTCACAGAGCAGGCCAAGAGAGACTCTCCTGAAACTGTAGCTCAGATTAACAACTGAGGCCTCCCTTTTTCCAGAAGACAAACCTACTTCAGGATCTTCTAAGGCAGCAACATGGAGGAAAAGAAATCCACGTGCAAAAACGTTCTGTGAGTCTAACACAACTTTCCACGTAACTGAAGGCACTGGAACATTTGAAGCCTGCATATAGTTTGTTTTAAGGCACATCTCCTGATACAATTAAATGCCTCTTCTTTTACCGAGCAGCTGGGAGGCCTCGCTGAGAGTCTTTGGACCATAGAGATGGCTGAGACACCTCGCAGGGTGCCTCCTAGCTAAAATGATTCTCTCCTGCTGCGGGGAACGGAGTCCTAAGGTTCTCTATCCTTCTTTATTGGAAATACCTGGCATAAAATTGGAATAGCTTTCGAGCAATTTTTATTCCGCTTAGACTTTTAATTTCGTAGTTGTTTGATGTCTCCACACAGTAGAGCGTTCCACTCCACAGGCCCGTAAAACGAGCAGGGGGAAAAGTTGCTGTTCTGCTCCGATGTCTAACGTTCAGAAGGACTTCCTCCCTTAATTTGTGAAGGGGTTCAGTCACAGTTCCTCTGTGGGTGCAGAGGCACACATGGGGCTGTGCCGTGCAATGCTGCGGTGCCCGTGCCACCGGCTGCTGCGTGCTGCTGCAGAGATCCCTGGCCTGATGGACAAACTCAGGCAGCTCCCGGGAGCCTGCAGGCAGCTCCTGCTTGCTACAGGCGCTTGCTACAGCATCTTCCTGTGCCACTGTTTCCCGATCCTCTCTCTGCCCAGGCACGGTTCCGGGTCCTATGTCCCAGGTCATATCACGGTTCCCGCCATATGTGAAATTGTGAGTAACAGCACAACCTGCTCTTTTACATTTGTTTATTTCACTGCTAGGAGTTGACCCCACAGGAAAACCAAGTGACCAGCAAAGGGATCCAAGGAAGGATGACGGAGCCGCTTCTGGAATCAGAGAGAACTAGTTCCGCCTTGTGTGACGTAACCCACCTCCCCCCCCCCCCTCCCCGACACTCCGAGCCAACGAGGCCAAGCCAAAAGAAAACCATTTTCCATCATCTTCCCATGCCACTATTCCCCAGTCCTCTCTCGGCTCAGGCACGGTTTCCAGGTCCAGCCAAGGGAAAAGCAAAGAAACGCGGGGAGGAGAAGGACGTGGCCAGGAGGGCAAGAGAAGTGCCTGTGCAATGGCTTTATTGACACCGAGGGATGCTCTGTGATGTCACCTAGTGATGGAATGTTACCAGGTGGCCCTCGCTGCTTCTCTCCAGACCCTGAGTGCCACCCAGCTGGCTTGTGCCTGCATTCCAGCCGAGCAGTTTGCCAGACTCCAGCGCTGAGGGAGGTCTTGGTGCCGGCGGCCAGATTGACTTGGTCCTGGGAGCATTCTGTGCTGGACTCCCGAGCTGCCCGAGCATTATCTCCAGCCCTGCCAGGTTCAGGCAGCTGGGGTAGCGAGGAGGTAGGAAGCAGAGGAGGGAGCGGGGAGGGTTTCCTTCTCCAGGAGCTGGGCAAGTCCTCTACCCGCTCCCGGGCCAGCCTGTGACCACGGCCTCTCTTCTTTTCCTTAGAGTGACACCCAGCACTGTGCTACCCCAGAGAAGGAGGTTCTTTCTCGGCATCCCTGCTGCCCTCAGCCCAACGCAGCCAGTGGAGAGCATGGCCAGAGAGCTGGAGGACCGCTGTGCCATCTGCCTGGAGAGCTGGGAGGAGGCCAGCTATGTGATGCCTTGCCTGCACCAGTTCTGCTATCCCTGCATCCTGCAGTGGGCTGAGAGCAAGCCCGAGTGCCCCCTCTGCAAGAGGAGGATCCTTTCCATCGTGCACTCGGTGCGTGCAGACGATGACTTTGAGGAGCACGTCATCACAGCCCTGCAGAGCCATCGGCAGGAGCAGCTCCAGGCCATCCAGCAGCTGCCCAGAGGCCTGGAGCAGCAGACAGGCAGGCTGTGGCCACGGTGCCCAGGGCTCCTCTGGGCGGCCTCCAGCCAAACACCTGGGCATCCCTTTACCGGGACCACCCAGCTCTCCTCCAGCTCCTTCGGCCCTGGCTGCGTCAGGAGCTCGGGCGCATCTTTGGGACCCGCCGTGCCCTGGCAGACGTAGTGGAGGACCTCGTCGTGCCCCTGCTGGTCCTCTTTGGGCTGGATGAAGAGCTCCTGGTCCAGCTGCTGGGGGCCTCGCTGCAAAACCGTGCAGCGACTTTTGTCCACCAGCTCATCAACGTCGCTGTGCAGCGCTGCAGCGGGGAGGCCCACCGTCTGCTGGGCCTGCAGGACCCCCATGCTGCTGGGGACCCGGAGGGCAGCCCCGGGGTTGCCCCTGGTCCTGCTGCCTCCCAGAGGAGCTCTTCTGCCCCTGGCCCAGCCCCCTCCAGCAGCCCCGTGCCTGGAAGTCACCGGCCAGAGGAAGGTCCCGGTACCTCCACTGCTGCTCTTCACCGGGGCCCTCCCAGGAGTCCTCCCAGTGCTCCCATTCCCACCCACGGGGAGCAGGAAGAGCCACGGGAAGATCTGGGGCAGGATGTGGCAGGTCCCTGCCCTTCCAGCCGGGACAGGGACCGCTCCACTGGGGCGGCACGGCGAGCCCCAAAGAGGAGGGCCGGCAGCTCCCAGGCCTCTTCCCAGTCACCCAAGAGGCCGGCCCGGCACTGAGTCCCAGGAGTCTGGCTGTCAGCTCGGTGGTGGCAGGAGCATTCTCAGGGTCGGGACACGGGGGGAGGGGGGGGTGAGGGAGGGGGGGGGGGAGGGAGTGGGAGGGCAAGGTTGCCTTTGTATATATGTGTATATAGTTTGTTGGTTTGGTTCATGGTTACTGTTTCAATAAATCTGTTCGGTTTTGTTTCCAACCCCTCGGTCTCTCTCCCTTATTTATTCTCTTTCCCCCTCTGGCGAGGGAGAGGGGTTAACGGAGAGAGAGCATCTCTCACTCCTTCAACAGCCTGCCTAGCCTAGACCTGGGCTAGCAGGGAATCAGCATTTCCTCTTGGCTTCTCCCTCTTGCCCTTCAGGGTTCTGGGGCCCCGAAAGAAAAGGCAGAGAAGAGTGTAAAACAGAGCACAAACATCCCTTCCACCCCAGCAGTTCCGGAATCCCACCCTCTCCATTTTCCCAAAACCAGAAGTGTTGGCCTCCTCTCTTCCTTTGAAAAAAACCCACCAACTTCTGCATAGAAACAAAATGGAAGGGTTCATGAACTCTTGAATCGTTCTCGAGTTTCTCAGCTCGTGAAATAGAGATCCCAAATTTTGAATTCACAGCCGGGTGGCACTCCTGACCAAAGGCTACCAAAAAATGCTGTTCCCGGTTTTCCTGAAACTCTCATTTCCTGCATCATGAATACTGCTGTTTAGCAACACTCGCGGACATTCCCCAGTTCGTTGGGCTCACAGACACGTGAGCAATCCTGACTATTTAGCTTTAGCCAGAGGGAGCTAAGGGCCTTGAGGCCCAGCTGCAAGGTTACTAAAAGATGTTCTTGTCTGCAGCACAGAGCAGAGCACCATTTCTTCAAATTCTTGCTCCAATATGACTGGGCTGCAGTGCTTCCATTAGTTTGATAACTGCAGATCAGCTACATCCAATTCCTTTCTTGCTGCTTCTCCTGCGGTCCAGCTCACTCTGGATTGATGCAAACAAACCCCTTTGTGTCAGTCATAACTGCAGTTTTGAAACTGGCTTTGCCAAAGCTCACAAATACTTCAATAGCCTCTGTCCTTTTGATCATGGAGCCCTCGATGATGTCTAATAGGGTCGAGCTCCTTTCAGAAGGAAAACCGCAAGTGTCAGCAGGGAAATAACTGCATGGCTGATCTGGCAGGTCTTGCAATGATTATGCAGGTTGCAGCAGAGCACAACTTGCAGTTCAGATGCAAGTCTCCTCACTGGCACCTGAGCAGTTGTTTTATCTAGCTGCTCATATATGAATATATATATATTCCAAATCATGGCATAGGCTGCTTCAACATTTTGTGAAGAAATGGTTCCCAAATCTGCCTGTGCAAAAGATCCCCCGGTTTGACCACCCAGGAAGAGCTGACGTCCTGGCCCTTAGTCACAACAGTACAGTCAACGGTGTGGATGTTTAGCTGCACCACGCTGCCTGACAGGGCTCTCCCTAAAGCACCGACAGTTTTGTACCACGCCGAAAAGTCAAGTTCGGAGGGAAACAGCACACCAGTACGTGGCTGCCACTGAGGCCAAAAAACCGCACGTGGGAAGAAGCAGCACTTGCCCAAGAAGAAAGCTCCTCGTCTCCTCTCTGAGGAGCGTTTTTTCCTTCCTTGGGTGCCAAAGGCAAGAAGGCAGCACAAAAGCTCTTTCCAAGCGTACACCATGCATTTGCAAGAGTTGCACTGAGTCCCAACGCTGCCTATTTATCCACCTCCCCTGTACTGGTAAAACCAGCTGTACTGTAAAACCAGATACCATTAAAAAAGAAACAAAAGCAAAGCTGCCTCTGGAGCACCTCTAGGCAGCATGAGGAGCTTTGAGGACAGGACTCCTCAATAGGTTTTTGAATTCTGACTGCAGAAGACTGTGATCCTCCGGGGAGGGAGTGAAAGGGGAGCAGGGGGAAATCTTAGCTAGTTGGAAGGATTTACTCTGCAAGATGACTTCTTTTGCGGAGTGCTTGTGGGACATGCCATACAAATGGGCAGAGGCAACACCAAATGACTTCCCCACCCTGCGCCTGGGGACTTCAGGAGCCGAAGGGTAAAGAGGAGAGCAACTGATGGACTTATGTTAATAACAGCTCCCCTCCTGGGGAGGAGCTTCCTCCTCCTTGGGGAACAGAGGAGCACCGTTGGAACAGCGGGGAATTAGGAGGCATAAAAGCAAGACTGAGGTCCCCATATTTTTGTCATCGTCACTGGTGAACGCTTCAATAAATGTCATTTCTGACTCACAGAGCAGGCCAAGAGAGACTCTCCTGAAACTGTAGCTCAGATTAACAACTGAGGCCTCCCTTTTTCCAGAAGACAAACCTACTTCAGGATCTTCTAAGGCAGCAACATGGAGGAAAAGAAATCCACGTGCAAAAACGTTCTGTGAGTCTAACACAACTTTCCCACGTAACTGAAGGCACTGAACATTTGAAGCCTGCATATAGTTGTTTTAAGGCACATCTCCTGATACAATTAAATGCCTCTTCTTTTACCGAGCAGCTGGGAGGCCTCGCTGAGAGTCTTTGGACCATAGAGGATGGCTGAGACACCTCGCAGGGTGCCTCCTAGCTAAAATGATTCTCTCCTGCTGCGGGGAACGGAGTCCTAAGGTTCTCTATCCTTCTTTATTGGAAATACCTGGCATAAAATTGGAATAGCTTTCGAGCAATTTTATTCCGCTTAGACTTTTAATTTCGTAGTTGTTTGATGTCTCCACACAGTAGAGCGTTCCACTCACAGGCCCGTAAAACGAGCAGGGGGAAAAGTTGCTGTTCTGCTCCGATGTCTAACGTTCAGAAGGACTTCCTCCCTTAATTTGTGAAGGGGTTCAGTCACAGTTCCTCTGTGGGTGCAGAGCACACATGGGGCTGTGCCGTGCAATGCTGCGGTGCCGTGCCACCGGCTGCCTGCGTGCTGCTGCAGAGATCCCTGGCCTGATGGACAAACTCAGGCAGCTCCCGGGGAGCCTGCAGGCAGCTCCTGCTTGCTACAGGCGCTTGCTACAGCATCTTCCTGTGCCACTGTTTCCCGATCCTCTCTCTGCCCAGGCACGGTTCCGGGTCCTATGTCCCAGGTCATATCACGGTTCCCGCCATATGTGAATTGTGAGTAACAGCACAACCTGCTCTTTTACATTTGTTTTATTTCACTGCTAGGAGTTGACCCCACAGGAAAACCAAGTGACCAGCAAAGGGATCCAAGGAAGGATGACGGAGCCGCTTCTGGATCAGAGAGAACTAGTTCCGCCTTGTGTGACGTAACCCACCTCCCCCCCCCCCCCCTCCCCGACACTCCGAGCCAACGAGGCCAAGCCAAAAGAAAACCATTTTCCATCATCTTCCCATGCCACTATTCCCCAGTCCTCTCTCGGCTCAGGCACGGTTCCAGGTCCAGCCCAAGGGAAAAGCAAAGAAACGCAGGAGGAGAAGGACGTGGCCAGGAGGGCAAGAGAAGTGCCTGTGCAATGGCTTTATTGACACCGAGGGATGCTCTGTGATGTCACCTAGTGATGGAATGTTACCAGGTGGCCCTCGCTGCTTCTCTCCAGACCCTGAGTGCCACCCAGACTGGCTTGTGCCTGCATTCCAGCCGAGCAGTTTGCCAGACTCCAGCGCTGAGGGAGGTCTGGTGCCGGCGGCCAGATTGACTTGGTCCCTGGAGCATTCTGTGCTGGACTCCCGAGCTGCCCGAGCATTATCTCCAGCCCTGCCAGGTTCAGGCAGCTGGGGTAGCGAGGAGGTAGGAAGCAGAGGAGGGAGCGGGGAGGGTTTCCTTCTCCAGGGAGCTGGGCAAGTCCTCTACCCGCTCCCGGGCCAGCCTGTGACCACGGCCTCTCTTCTTTTCCTTAGAGTGACACCCAGCACTGTGCTACCCCAGAGAAGGAGGTTCTTTCTCGGCATCCCCTGCTGCCCTCAGCCCAACGCAGCCAGTGGAGAGCATGGCCAGAGAGCTGGAGGACCGCTGTGCCATCTGCCTGGAGAGCTGGGAGGAGGCCAGCTATGTGATGCCTTGCCTGCACCAGTTCTGCTATCCCTGCATCCTGCAGTGGGCTGAGAGCAAGCCCGAGTGCCCCCTCTGCAAGTAGAGGAGGATCCTTTCCATCGTGCACTCGGTGCGTGCAGACGATGACTTTGAGGAGCACGTCATCACAGCCCCTGCAGAGCCATCGGCAGGAGCAGCTCCAGGCCATCCAGCAGCTGCCCAGAGGCCTGGAGCAGCAGACAGGCAGGCTGTGGCCACGGTGCCCAGGGCTCCTCTGGGCGGCCTCCAGCAAACACCTGGGCATCCCTTTTCCGGGACCACCCAGCTCTCCTCCAGCTCCTTCGCCCTGGCTGCGTCAGGAGCTCGGGCGCATCTTTGGGACCCGCCGTGCCCTGGCAGACGTAGTGGAGGACCTCGTCGTGCCCCTGCTGGTCCTCTTTGGGCTGGATGAAGAGCTCCTGGTCCAGCTGCTGGGGGCCTCGCTGCAAAACCGTGCAGCGACTTTTGTCCACCAGCTCATCAACGTCGCTGTGCAGCGCTAGCAGCGGGGAGGCCACCGTCTGCTGGGCCTGCAGGACCCCCATGCTGCTGGGGACCCGGAGGGCAGCCCCGGGGTTGCCCCTGGTCCTGCTGCCTCCCAGAGGAGCTCTTCTGCCCCTGGCCCAGCCCCCTCCAGCAGCCCCGTGCCTGGAAGTCACCGGCCAGAGGAAGGTCCCGGTACCTCCACTGCTGCTCTTCACCGGGGCCCTCCCAGGAGTCCTCCCAGTGCTCCCATTCCCACCCACGGGGAGCAGGAAGAGCCACGGGAAGATCTGGGCAGGATGTGGCAGGTCCCTGCCCTTCCAGCCGGGACAGGGACCGCTCCACTGGGGCGGCACGGCGAGCCCCAAAGAGGAGGGCCGGCAGCTCCCAGGCCTCTTCCCAGTCACCCAAGAGGCCGGCCCGGCACTGAGTCCCAGGAGTCTGGCTGTCAGCTCGGTGGTGGCAGGAGCATTCTCAGGGTCGGGACACGGGGTGAGGGGGGGGGAGGGGAGGGGGGGGGGGGGGAGGGAGTGGGAGGGCAAGGTTGCCTTTGTATATATGTGTATATAGTTTGTTGGTTTGGTTCATGGTTACTGTTTCAATAAATCTGTTCCGGTTTTGTTTCCAACCCCTCGGTCTCTCTCCCTTATTTATTCTCTTTCCCCTCTGGCGAGGGAGAGGGGTTAACGGAGAGAGAGCATCTCTCACTCCTTCAACAGCCTGCCTAGCCTAGACCTGGCTAGCAGGAATCAGCATTTCCTCTTGGCTTCTCCCTCTTGCCCTTCAGGGTTCTGGGGCCCCGAAAGAAAAGGCAGAGAAGAGTGTAAAACAGAGCACAAACATCCCTTCCACCCCAGCAGTTCCGGAATCCCACCCTCTCCATTTTCCCCAAAACCAGAAGTGTTGGCCTCCTCTCTTCCTTTGAAAAAACCCACCAACTTCTGCATAGAACAAAATGGAAGGGTTCATGAACTCTTGAATCGTTCTCGAGTTTCTCAGCTCGTGAAATAGAGATCCCAAATTTTGAATTCACAGCCGGGTGGCACTCCTGACCAAAGGCTACCAAAAAATGCTGTTCCCGGTTTTCCTGAAACTCTCATTTCCTGCATCATGAATACTGCTGTTTAGCAACACTCGCGGACATTCCCCAGTTCGTTGGGCTCACAGACACGTGAGCAATCCTGACTATTTAGCTTTAGCCAGAGGGAGCTAAGGGCCTTGAGGCCCAGCTGCAAGGTTACTAAAAGATGTTCTTGTCTGCAGCACAGAGCAGAGCACCATTTCTTCAAATTCTTGCTCCAATATGACTGGGCTGCAGCTTCCATTAGTTTGATAACTGCAGATCAGCTACATCCAATTCCTTTCTTGCTGCTTCTCCTGCGGTCCAGCTCACTCTGGATTGATGCAAACAAACCCCTTTGTGTCAGTCATAACTGCAGTTTTGAAACTGGCTTTGCCCAAAGCTCACAAATACTTCAATAGCCTCTGTCCTTTTGATCATGGAGCCCTCGATGATGTCTAATAGGGTCGAGCTCCTTTCAGAAGGAAAACCGCAAGTGTCAGCAGGGGAAATAAACTGCATGGCTGATCTGCAGGTCTTGCAATGATTATGCAGGTTGCAGCAGAGCACAACTTGCAGTTCAGATGCAAGTCTCCTCACTGGCACCTGAGCAGTTGTTTTTATCTAGCTGCTCATATATGAATATATATATATTCCAAATCATGGCATAGGCTGCTTCAACATTTTGTGAAGAAATGGTTCCCAAATCTGCCTGTGCAAAAGATCCCCCGGTTTGACCACCCCAGGAAGAGCTGACGTCCTGGCCCTTAGTCACAACAGTACAGTCAACGGTGTGGATGTTTAGCTGCACCACGCTGCCTGACAGGGCTCTCCTAAAGCACCGACAGTTTTGTACCACGCCGAAAAGTCAAGTTCGGAGGGAAACAGCACACCAGTACGTGGCTGCCACTGGAGGCCAAAAACCGCACGTGGGAAGAAGCAGCACTTGCCCAAGAAGAAAGCTCCTCGTCTCCTCTCTGAGGAGCGTTTTTTTCCTTCCTTGGGTGCCAAAGGCAAGAAGGCAGCACAAAAGCTCTTTCCAAGCGTACACCATGCATTTGCAAGAGTTGCACTGAGTCCCAACGCTGCCTATTTATCCACCTCCCCCTGTACGGTAAAACCAGCTGTACTGTAAAACCAGATACCATTAAAAAAAGAAACAAAAGCAAAAGCTGCCTCTGGAGCTCCTCTAGGCAGCATGAGGAAGCTTTGAGGACAGGACTCCTCAATAGGTTTTGAATTCTGACTGCAGAAGACTGTGATCCTCCGGGGAGGGAGTGAAAGGGGAGCAGGGGGAAATCCTTAGCTAGTTGGAAGGATTTACTCTGCAAGATGACTTCTTTTGCGGAGTGCTTGTGGGACATGCCATACAAATGGGCAGAGGCAACACCAAATGACTTCCCCCACCCTGCGCCTGGGGACTTCAGGAGCCGAAGGGTAAAGAGGAGAGCAACTGATGGACTTATGTTAATAACAGCTCCCCTCCTGGGGAGGAGCTTCCCTCTCCTTGGGGAACAGAGGAGCACCGTTGGAACAGCGGGAATTAGGAGGCATAAAAGCAAGACTGAGGTCCCCATATTTTGTCATCGTCACTGGTGAACGCTTCAATAAATGTCATTTCTGACTCACAGAGCAGGCCAAGAGAGACTCTCCTGAAACTGTAGCTCAGATTAACAACTGAGGCCTCCCTTTTTCCAGAAGACAAACCTACTTCAGGATCTTCTAAGGCAGCAACATGGAGGAAAAGAAATCCACGTGCAAAAACGTTCTGTGAGTCTAACACAACTTTCCACGTAACTGAAGGCACTGGAACATTTGAAGCCTGCATATAGTTTGTTTTAAGGCACATCTCCTGATACAATTAAATGCCTCTTCTTTTACCGAGCAGCTGGGAGGCCTCGCTGAGAGTCTTTGGACCATAGAGGATGGCTGAGACACCTCGCAGGGTGCCTCCTAGCTAAAATGATTCTCTCCTGCTGCGGGGAACGGAGTCCTAAGGTTCTCTATCCTTCTTTATTGGAAATACCTGGCATAAAATTGGAATAGCTTTCGAGCAATTTTTATTCCGCTTAGACTTTTAATTTCGTAGTTGTTTGATGTCTCCACACAGTAGAGCGTTCCACTCCACAGGCCCGTAAAACGAGCAGGGGGAAAAGTTGCTGTTCTGCTCCGATGTCTAACGTTCAGAAGGACTTCCTCCCTTAATTTGTGAAGGGGTTCAGTCACAGTTCCTCTGTGGGTGCAGAGGCACACATGGGGCTGTGCCGTGCAATGCTGCGGTGCCGTGCCACCGGCTGCTGCGTGCTGCTGCAGAGATCCCTGGCCTGATGGACAAACTCAGGCAGCTCCCGGGGAGCCTGCAGGCAGCTCCTGCTTGCTACAGGCGCTTGCTACAGCATCTTCCTGTGCCACTGTTTCCCGATCCTCTCTCTGCCCAGGCACGGTTCCGGGTCCTATGTCCCAGGTCATATCACGGTTCCCGCCATATGTGAAATTGTGAGTAACAGCACAACCTGCTCTTTTACATTTGTTTATTTCACTGCTAGGAGTTGACCCCACAGGAAAACCAAGTGACCAGCAAAGGGATCCAAGGAAGGATGACGGAGCCGCTTCTGGAATCAGAGAGAACTAGTTCCGCCTTGTGTGACGTAACCCACCTCCCCCCCCCCCCTCCCCGACACTCCGAGCCAACGAGGCCAAGCCAAAAGAAAACCATTTTCCATCATCTTCCCATGCCACTATTCCCCAGTCCTCTCTCGGCTCAGGCACGGTTCCAGGTCCAGCCCAAGGGAAAAGCAAAGAAACGCAGGAGGAGAAGGACGTGGCCAGGAGGGCAAGAGAAGTGCCTGTGCAATGGCTTTATTGACACCGAGGGATGCTCTGTGATGTCACCTAGTGATGGAATGTTACCAGGTGGCCCTCGCTGCTTCTCTCCAGACCCTGAGTGCCACCCAGCTGGCTTGTGCCTGCATTCCAGCCGAGCAGTTTGCCAGACTCCAGCGCTGAGGGAGGTCTTGGTGCCGGCGGCCAGATTGACTTGGTCCTGGGAGCATTCTGTGCTGGACTCCCGAGCTGCCCGAGCATTATCTCCAGCCCTGCCAGGTTCAGGCAGCTGGGGTAGCGAGGAGGTAGGAAGCAGAGGAGGGAGCGGGGAGGGTTTCCTTCTCCAGGGAGCTGGGCAAGTCCTCTACCCGCTCCCGGGCCAGCCTGTGACCACGGCCTCTCTTCTTTTCCTTAGAGTGACACCCAGCACTGTGCTACCCCAGAGAAGGAGGTTCTTTCTCGGCATCCCCTGCTGCCCTCAGCCCAACGCAGCCAGTGGAGAGCATGGCCAGAGAGCTGGAGGACCGCTGTGCCATCTGCCTGGAGAGCTGGGAGGAGGCCAGCTATGTGATGCCTTGCCTGCACCAGTTCTGCTATCCCTGCATCCTGCAGTGGGCTGAGAGCAAGCCCGAGTGCCCCCTCTGCAAGAGGAGGATCCTTTCCATCGTGCACTCGGTGCGTGCAGACGATGACTTTGAGGAGCACGTCATCACAGCCCCTGCAGAGCCATCGGCAGGAGCAGCTCCAGGCCATCCAGCAGCTGCCCAGAGGCCTGGAGCAGCAGACAGGCAGGCTGTGGCCACGGTGCCCAGGGCTCCTCTGGGCGGCCTCCAGCCAAACACCTGGGCATCCCTTTTCCGGGACCACCCAGCTCTCCTCCAGCTCCTTCGGCCCTGGCTGCGTCAGGAGCTCGGGCGCATCTTTGGGACCCGCCGTGCCCTGGCAGACGTAGTGGAGGACCTCGTCGTGCCCCTGCTGGTCCTCTTTGGGCTGGATGAAGAGCTCCTGGTCCAGCTGCTGGGGGCCTCGCTGCAAAACCGTGCAGCGACTTTTGTCCACCAGCTCATCAACGTCGCTGTGCAGCGCTGCAGCGGGGAGGCCCACCGTCTGCTGGGCCTGCAGGACCCCCATGCTGCTGGGGACCCGGAGGGCAGCCCCGGGGTTGCCCCTGGTCCTGCTGCCTCCCAGAGGAGCTCTTCTGCCCCTGGCCCAGCCCCCTCCAGCAGCCCCGTGCCTGGAAGTCACCGGCCAGAGGAAGGTCCCGGTACCTCCACTGCTGCTCTTCACCGGGGCCCTCCCAGGAGTCCTCCCAGTGCTCCCATTCCCACCCACGGGGAGCAGGAAGAGCCACGGGAAGATCTGGGGCAGGATGTGGCAGGTCCCTGCCCTTCCAGCCGGGACAGGGACCGCTCCACTGGGGCGGCACGGCGAGCCCCAAAGAGGAGGGCCGGCAGCTCCCAGGCCTCTTCCCAGTCACCCAAGAGGCCGGCCCGGCACTGAGTCCCAGGAGTCTGGCTGTCAGCTCGGTGGTGGCAGGAGCATTCTCAGGGTCGGGACACGGGGGGAGGGGGGGGGGGAGGGGAGGGGGGGGGGGGGAGGGAGTGGGAGGGCAAGGTTGCCTTTGTATATATGTGTATATAGTTTGTTGGTTTGGTTCATGGTTACTGTTTCAATAAATCTGTTCCGGTTTTGTTTCCAACCCCTCGGTCTCTCTCCCTTATTTATTCTCTTTCCCCCTCTGGCGAGGGAGAGGGGTTAACGGAGAGAGAGCATCTCTCACTCCTTCAACAGCCTGCCTAGCCTAGACCTGGGCTAGCAGGGAATCAGCATTTCCTCTTGGCTTCTCCCTCTTGCCCTTCAGGGTTCTGGGGCCCCGAAAGAAAAGGCAGAGAAGAGTGTAAAACAGAGCACAAACATCCCTTCCACCCCAGCAGTTCCGGAATCCCACCCTCTCCATTTTCCCAAAACCAGAAGTGTTGGCCTCCTCTCTTCCTTTGAAAAAAACCCACCAACTTCTGCATAGAAACAAAATGGAAGGGTTCATGAACTCTTGAATCGTTCTCGAGTTTCTCAGCTCGTGAAATAGAGATCCCAAATTTTGAATTCACAGCCGGGTGGCACTCCTGACCAAAGGCTACCAAAAAATGCTGTTCCCGGTTTTCCTGAAACTCTCATTTCCTGCATCATGAATACTGCTGTTTAGCAACACTCGCGGACATTCCCCAGTTCGTTGGGCTCACAGACACGTGAGCAATCCTGACTATTTAGCTTTAGCCAGAGGGAGCTAAGGGCCTTGAGGCCCAGCTGCAAGGTTACTAAAAGATGTTCTTGTCTGCAGCACAGAGCAGAGCACCATTTCTTCAAATTCTTGCTCCAATATGACTGGGCTGCAGCTTCCATTAGTTTGATAACTGCAGATCAGCTACATCCAATTCCTTTCTTGCTGCTTCTCCTGCGGTCCAGCTCACTCTGGATTGATGCAAACAAACCCCTTTGTGTCAGTCATAACTGCAGTTTTGAAACTGGCTTTGCCCAAAGCTCACAAATACTTCAATAGCCTCTGTCCTTTTGATCATGGAGCCCTCGATGATGTCTAATAGGGTCGAGCTCCTTTCAGAAGGAAAACCGCAAGTGTCAGCAGGGGAAATAAACTGCATGGCTGATCTGCAGGTCTTGCAATGATTATGCAGGTTGCAGCAGAGCACAACTTGCAGTTCAGATGCAAGTCTCCTCACTGGCACCTGAGCAGTTGTTTTTATCTAGCTGCTCATATATGAATATATATATATTCCAAATCATGGCATAGGCTGCTTCAACATTTTGTGAAGAAATGGTTCCCAAATCTGCCTGTGCAAAAGATCCCCCGGTTTGACCACCCCAGGAAGAGCTGACGTCCTGGCCCTTAGTCACAACAGTACAGTCAACGGTGTGGATGTTTAGCTGCACCACGCTGCCTGACAGGGCTCTCCTAAAGCACCGACAGTTTTGTACCACGCCGAAAAGTCAAGTTCGGAGGGAAACAGCACACCAGTACGTGGCTGCCACTGGAGGCCAAAAACCGCACGTGGGAAGAAGCAGCACTTGCCCAAGAAGAAAGCTCCTCGTCTCCTCTCTGAGGAGCGTTTTTTCCTTCCTTGGGTGCCAAAGGCAAGAAGGCAGCACAAAAGCTCTTTCCAAGCGTACACCATGCATTTGCAAGAGTTGCACTGAGTCCCAACGCTGCCTATTTATCCACCTCCCCCTGTACGGTAAAACCAGCTGTACTGTAAAACCAGATACCATTAAAAAAAGAAACAAAAGCAAAAGCTGCCTCTGGAGCTCCTCTAGGCAGCATGAGGAAGCTTTGAGGACAGGACTCCTCAATAGGTTTTGAATTCTGACTGCAGAAGACTGTGATCCTCCGGGGAGGGAGTGAAAGGGGAGCAGGGGGAAATCCTTAGCTAGTTGGAAGGATTTACTCTGCAAGATGACTTCTTTTGCGGAGTGCTTGTGGGACATGCCATACAAATGGGCAGAGGCAACACCAAATGACTTCCCCCACCCTGCGCCTGGGGACTTCAGGAGCCGAAGGGTAAAGAGGAGAGCAACTGATGGACTTATGTTAATAACAGCTCCCCTCCTGGGGAGGAGCTTCCCTCTCCTTGGGGAACAGAGGAGCACCGTTGGAACAGCGGGAATTAGGAGGCATAAAAGCAAGACTGAGGTCCCCATATTTTGTCATCGTCACTGGTGAACGCTTCAATAAATGTCATTTCTGACTCACAGAGCAGGCCAAGAGAGACTCTCCTGAAACTGTAGCTCAGATTAACAACTGAGGCCTCCCTTTTTCCAGAAGACAAACCTACTTCAGGATCTTCTAAGGCAGCAACATGGAGGAAAAGAAATCCACGTGCAAAAACGTTCTGTGAGTCTAACACAACTTTCCACGTAACTGAAGGCACTGGAACATTTGAAGCCTGCATATAGTTTGTTTTAAGGCACATCTCCTGATACAATTAAATGCCTCTTCTTTTACCGAGCAGCTGGGAGGCCTCGCTGAGAGTCTTTGGACCATAGAGGATGGCTGAGACACCTCGCAGGGTGCCTCCTAGCTAAAATGATTCTCTCCTGCTGCGGGGAACGGAGTCCTAAGGTTCTCTATCCTTCTTTATTGGAAATACCTGGCATAAAATTGGAATAGCTTTCGAGCAATTTTTATTCCGCTTAGACATTTAATTTCGTAGCTGTTTGATGTCTCCACACAGTAGAGCGTTCCACTCCACAGGCCCGTAAAACGAGCAGGGGGAAAAGTTGCTGTTCTGCTCCGATGTCTAACGTTCAGAAGGACTTCCTCCCTTAATTTGTGAAGGGGTTCAGTCACAGTTCCTCTGTGGGTGCAGAGGCACACATGGGGCTGTGCCGTGCAATGCTGCGGTGCCGTGCCACCGGCTGCTGCGTGCTGCTGCAGAGATCCCTGGCCTGATGGACAAACTCAGGCAGCTCCCGGGGAGCCTGCAGGCAGCTCCTGCTTGCTACAGGCGCTTGCTACAGCATCTTCCTGTGCCACTGTTTCCCGATCCTCTCTCTGCCCAGGCACGGTTCCGGGTCCTATGTCCCAGGTCATATCACGGTTCCCGCCATATGTGAAATTGTGAGTAACAGCACAACCTGCTCTTTTACATTTGTTTATTTCACTGCTAGGAGTTGACCCCACAGGAAAACCAAGTGACCAGCAAAGGGATCCAAGGAAGGATGACGGAGCCGCTTCTGGAATCAGAGAGAACTAGTTCCGCCTTGTGTGACGTAACCCACCTCCCCCCCCCCCTCCCCGACACTCCGAGCCAACGAGGCCAAGCCAAAAGAAAACCATTTTCCATCATCTTCCCATGCCACTATTCCCCAGTCCTCTCTCGGCTCAGGCACGGTTCCAGGTCCAGCCCAAGGGAAAAGCAAAGAAACGCAGGAGGAGAAGGACGTGGCCAGGAGGGCAAGAGAAGTGCCTGTGCAATGGCTTTATTGACACCGAGGGATGCTCTGTGATGTCACCTAGTGATGGAATGTTACCAGGTGGCCCTCGCTGCTTCTCTCCAGACCCTGAGTGCCACCCAGCTGGCTTGTGCCTGCATTCCAGCCGAGCAGTTTGCCAGACTCCAGCGCTGAGGGAGGTCTTGGTGCCGGCGGCCAGATTGACTTGGTCCTGGGAGCATTCTGTGCTGGACTCCCGAGCTGCCCGAGCATTATCTCCAGCCCTGCCAGGTTCAGGCAGCTGGGGTAGCGAGGAGGTAGGAAGCAGAGGAGGGAGCGGGGAGGGTTTCCTTCTCCAGGGAGCTGGGCAAGTCCTCTACCCGCTCCCGGGCCAGCCTGTGACCACGGCCTCTCTTCTTTTCCTTAGAGTGACACCCAGCACTGTGCTACCCCAGAGAAGGAGGTTCTTTCTCGGCATCCCCTGCTGCCCTCAGCCCAACGCAGCCAGTGGAGAGCATGGCCAGAGAGCTGGAGGACCGCTGTGCCATCTGCCTGGAGAGCTGGGAGGAGGCCAGCTATGTGATGCCTTGCCTGCACCAGTTCTGCTATCCCTGCATCCTGCAGTGGGCTGAGAGCAAGCCCGAGTGCCCCCTCTGCAAGAGGAGGATCCTTTCCATCGTGCACTCGGTGCGTGCAGACGATGACTTTGAGGAGCACGTCATCACAGCCCCTGCAGAGCCATCGGCAGGAGCAGCTCCAGGCCATCCAGCAGCTGCCCAGAGGCCTGGAGCAGCAGACAGGCAGGCTGTGGCCACGGTGCCCAGGGCTCCTCTGGGCGGCCTCCAGCCAAACACCTGGGCATCCCTTTTCCGGGACCACCCAGCTCTCCTCCAGCTCCTTCGGCCCTGGCTGCGTCAGGAGCTCGGGCGCATCTTTGGGACCCGCCGTGCCCTGGCAGACGTAGTGGAGGACCTCGTCGTGCCCCTGCTGGTCCTCTTTGGGCTGGATGAAGAGCTCCTGGTCCAGCTGCTGGGGGCCTCGCTGCAAAACCGTGCAGCGACTTTTGTCCACCAGCTCATCAACGTCGCTGTGCAGCGCTGCAGCGGGGAGGCCCACCGTCTGCTGGGCCTGCAGGACCCCCATGCTGCTGGGGACCCGGAGGGCAGCCCCGGGGTTGCCCCTGGTCCTGCTGCCTCCCAGAGGAGCTCTTCTGCCCCTGGCCCAGCCCCCTCCAGCAGCCCCGTGCCTGGAAGTCACCGGCCAGAGGAAGGTCCCGGTACCTCCACTGCTGCTCTTCACCGGGGCCCTCCCAGGAGTCCTCCCAGTGCTCCCATTCCCACCCACGGGGAGCAGGAAGAGCCACGGGAAGATCTGGGGCAGGATGTGGCAGGTCCCTGCCCTTCCAGCCGGGACAGGGACCGCTCCACTGGGGCGGCACGGCGAGCCCCAAAGAGGAGGGCCGGCAGCTCCCAGGCCTCTTCCCAGTCACCCAAGAGGCCGGCCCGGCACTGAGTCCCAGGAGTCTGGCTGTCAGCTCGGTGGTGGCAGGAGCATTCTCAGGGTCGGGACACGGGGGGAGGGGGGGGGGAGGGGAGGGGGGGGGGGGGAGGGAGTGGGAGGGCAAGGTTGCCTTTGTATATATGTGTATATAGTTTGTTGGTTTGGTTCATGGTTACTGTTTCAATAAATCTGTTCCGGTTTTGTTTCCAACCCCTCGGTCTCTCTCCCTTATTTATTCTCTTTCCCCCTCTGGCGAGGGAGAGGGGTTAACGGAGAGAGAGCATCTCTCACTCCTTCAACAGCCTGCCTAGCCTAGACCTGGGCTAGCAGGGAATCAGCATTTCCTCTTGGCTTCTCCCTCTTGCCCTTCAGGGTTCTGGGGCCCCGAAAGAAAAGGCAGAGAAGAGTGTAAAACAGAGCACAAACATCCCTTCCACCCCAGCAGTTCCGGAATCCCACCCTCTCCATTTTCCCAAAACCAGAAGTGTTGGCCTCCTCTCTTCCTTTGAAAAAAACCCACCAACTTCTGCATAGAAACAAAATGGAAGGGTTCATGAACTCTTGAATCGTTCTCGAGTTTCTCAGCTCGTGAAATAGAGATCCCAAATTTTGAATTCACAGCCGGGTGGCACTCCTGACCAAAGGCTACCAAAAAATGCTGTTCCCGGTTTTCCTGAAACTCTCATTTCCTGCATCATGAATACTGCTGTTTAGCAACACTCGCGGACATTCCCCAGTTCGTTGGGCTCACAGACACGTGAGCAATCCTGACTATTTAGCTTTAGCCAGAGGGAGCTAAGGGCCTTGAGGCCCAGCTGCAAGGTTACTAAAAGATGTTCTTGTCTGCAGCACAGAGCAGAGCACCATTTCTTCAAATTCTTGCTCCAATATGACTGGGCTGCAGCTTCCATTAGTTTGATAACTGCAGATCAGCTACATCCAATTCCTTTCTTGCTGCTTCTCCTGCGGTCCAGCTCACTCTGGATTGATGCAAACAAACCCCTTTGTGTCAGTCATAACTGCAGTTTTGAAACTGGCTTTGCCCAAAGCTCACAAATACTTCAATAGCCTCTGTCCTTTTGATCATGGAGCCCTCGATGATGTCTAATAGGGTCGAGCTCCTTTCAGAAGGAAAACCGCAAGTGTCAGCAGGGGAAATAAACTGCATGGCTGATCTGCAGGTCTTGCAATGATTATGCAGGTTGCAGCAGAGCACAACTTGCAGTTCAGATGCAAGTCTCCTCACTGGCACCTGAGCAGTTGTTTTTATCTAGCTGCTCATATATGAATATATATATATTCCAAATCATGGCATAGGCTGCTTCAACATTTTGTGAAGAAATGGTTCCCAAATCTGCCTGTGCAAAAGATCCCCCGGTTTGACCACCCCAGGAAGAGCTGACGTCCTGGCCCTTAGTCACAACAGTACAGTCAACGGTGTGGATGTTTAGCTGCACCACGCTGCCTGACAGGGCTCTCCTAAAGCACCGACAGTTTTGTACCACGCCGAAAAGTCAAGTTCGGAGGGAAACAGCACACCAGTACGTGGCTGCCACTGGAGGCCAAAAACCGCACGTGGGAAGAAGCAGCACTTGCCCAAGAAGAAAGCTCCTCGTCTCCTCTCTGAGGAGCGTTTTTTCCTTCCTTGGGTGCCAAAGGCAAGAAGGCAGCACAAAAGCTCTTTCCAAGCGTACACCATGCATTTGCAAGAGTTGCACTGAGTCCCAACGCTGCCTATTTATCCACCTCCCCCTGTACGGTAAAACCAGCTGTACTGTAAAACCAGATACCATTAAAAAAAGAAACAAAAGCAAAAGCTGCCTCTGGAGCTCCTCTAGGCAGCATGAGGAAGCTTTGAGGACAGGACTCCTCAATAGGTTTTGAATTCTGACTGCAGAAGACTGTGATCCTCCGGGGAGGGAGTGAAAGGGGAGCAGGGGGAAATCCTTAGCTAGTTGGAAGGATTTACTCTGCAAGATGACTTCTTTTGCGGAGTGCTTGTGGGACATGCCATACAAATGGGCAGAGGCAACACCAAATGACTTCCCCCACCCTGCGCCTGGGGACTTCAGGAGCCGAAGGGTAAAGAGGAGAGCAACTGATGGACTTATGTTAATAACAGCTCCCCTCCTGGGGAGGAGCTTCCCTCTCCTTGGGGAACAGAGGAGCACCGTTGGAACAGCGGGAATTAGGAGGCATAAAAGCAAGACTGAGGTCCCCATATTTTGTCATCGTCACTGGTGAACGCTTCAATAAATGTCATTTCTGACTCACAGAGCAGGCCAAGAGAGACTCTCCTGAAACTGTAGCTCAGATTAACAACTGAGGCCTCCCTTTTTCCAGAAGACAAACCTACTTCAGGATCTTCTAAGGCAGCAACATGGAGGAAAAGAAATCCACGTGCAAAAACGTTCTGTGAGTCTAACACAACTTTCCACGTAACTGAAGGCACTGGAACATTTGAAGCCTGCATATAGTTTGTTTTAAGGCACATCTCCTGATACAATTAAATGCCTCTTCTTTTACCGAGCAGCTGGGAGGCCTCGCTGAGAGTCTTTGGACCATAGAGGATGGCTGAGACACCTCGCAGGGTGCCTCCTAGCTAAAATGATTCTCTCCTGCTGCGGGGAACGGAGTCCTAAGGTTCTCTATCCTTCTTTATTGGAAATACCTGGCATAAAATTGGAATAGCTTTCGAGCAATTTTTATTCCGCTTAGACTTTTAATTTCGTAGTTGTTTGATGTCTCCACACAGTAGAGCGTTCCACTCCACAGGCCCGTAAAACGAGCAGGGGGAAAAGTTGCTGTTCTGCTCCGATGTCTAACGTTCAGAAGGACTTCCTCCCTTAATTTGTGAAGGGGTTCAGTCACAGTTCCTCTGTGGGTGCAGAGGCACACATGGGGCTGTGCCGTGCAATGCTGCGGTGCCGTGCCACCGGCTGCTGCGTGCTGCTGCAGAGATCCCTGGCCTGATGGACAAACTCAGGCAGCTCCCGGGGAGCCTGCAGGCAGCTCCTGCTTGCTACAGGCGCTTGCTACAGCATCTTCCTGTGCCACTGTTTCCCGATCCTCTCTCTGCCCAGGCACGGTTCCGGGTCCTATGTCCCAGGTCATATCACGGTTCCCGCCATATGTGAAATTGTGAGTAACAGCACAACCTGCTCTTTTACATTTGTTTATTTCACTGCTAGGAGTTGACCCCACAGGAAAACCAAGTGACCAGCAAAGGGATCCAAGGAAGGATGACGGAGCCGCTTCTGGAATCAGAGAGAACTAGTTCCGCCTTGTGTGACGTAACCCACCTCCCCCCCCCCCTCCCCGACACTCCGAGCCAACGAGGCCAAGCCAAAAGAAAACCATTTTCCATCATCTTCCCATGCCACTATTCCCCAGTCCTCTCTCGGCTCAGGCACGGTTCCAGGTCCAGCCCAAGGGAAAAGCAAAGAAACGCAGGAGGAGAAGGACGTGGCCAGGAGGGCAAGAGAAGTGCCTGTGCAATGGCTTTATTGACACCGAGGGATGCTCTGTGATGTCACCTAGTGATGGAATGTTACCAGGTGGCCCTCGCTGCTTCTCTCCAGACCCTGAGTGCCACCCAGCTGGCTTGTGCCTGCATTCCAGCCGAGCAGTTTGCCAGACTCCAGCGCTGAGGGAGGTCTTGGTGCCGGCGGCCAGATTGACTTGGTCCTGGGAGCATTCTGTGCTGGACTCCCGAGCTGCCCGAGCATTATCTCCAGCCCTGCCAGGTTCAGGCAGCTGGGGTAGCGAGGAGGTAGGAAGCAGAGGAGGGAGCGGGGAGGGTTTCCTTCTCCAGGGAGCTGGGCAAGTCCTCTACCCGCTCCCGGGCCAGCCTGTGACCACGGCCTCTCTTCTTTTCCTTAGAGTGACACCCAGCACTGTGCTACCCCAGAGAAGGAGGTTCTTTCTCGGCATCCCCTGCTGCCCTCAGCCCAACGCAGCCAGTGGAGAGCATGGCCAGAGAGCTGGAGGACCGCTGTGCCATCTGCCTGGAGAGCTGGGAGGAGGCCAGCTATGTGATGCCTTGCCTGCACCAGTTCTGCTATCCCTGCATCCTGCAGTGGGCTGAGAGCAAGCCCGAGTGCCCCCTCTGCAAGAGGAGGATCCTTTCCATCGTGCACTCGGTGCGTGCAGACGATGACTTTGAGGAGCACGTCATCACAGCCCCTGCAGAGCCATCGGCAGGAGCAGCTCCAGGCCATCCAGCAGCTGCCCAGAGGCCTGGAGCAGCAGACAGGCAGGCTGTGGCCACGGTGCCCAGGGCTCCTCTGGGCGGCCTCCAGCCAAACACCTGGGCATCCCTTTTCCGGGACCACCCAGCTCTCCTCCAGCTCCTTCGGCCCTGGCTGCGTCAGGAGCTCGGGCGCATCTTTGGGACCCGCCGTGCCCTGGCAGACGTAGTGGAGGACCTCGTCGTGCCCCTGCTGGTCCTCTTTGGGCTGGATGAAGAGCTCCTGGTCCAGCTGCTGGGGGCCTCGCTGCAAAACCGTGCAGCGACTTTTGTCCACCAGCTCATCAACGTCGCTGTGCAGCGCTGCAGCGGGGAGGCCCACCGTCTGCTGGGCCTGCAGGACCCCCATGCTGCTGGGGACCCGGAGGGCAGCCCCGGGGTTGCCCCTGGTCCTGCTGCCTCCCAGAGGAGCTCTTCTGCCCCTGGCCCAGCCCCCTCCAGCAGCCCCGTGCCTGGAAGTCACCGGCCAGAGGAAGGTCCCGGTACCTCCACTGCTGCTCTTCACCGGGGCCCTCCCAGGAGTCCTCCCAGTGCTCCCATTCCCACCCACGGGGAGCAGGAAGAGCCACGGGAAGATCTGGGGCAGGATGTGGCAGGTCCCTGCCCTTCCAGCCGGGACAGGGACCGCTCCACTGGGGCGGCACGGCGAGCCCCAAAGAGGAGGGCCGGCAGCTCCCAGGCCTCTTCCCAGTCACCCAAGAGGCCGGCCCGGCACTGAGTCCCAGGAGTCTGGCTGTCAGCTCGGTGGTGGCAGGAGCATTCTCAGGGTCGGGACACGGGGGGAGGGGGGGGAAGGGGGGGAGGAGGGAGTGGGAGGGCAGGGTTGCCTTTGTATATATGTGTATATAGTTTGTTCATCGTTACTGTTTGGTTCATGGTTACTGTTTCAATAAATCTGTTCCGGTTTTGTTTCCAACCCCTCGGTCTCTCTCCCTTATTTATTCTCTTTCCCCCTCTGGCGAGGGAGAGGGGTTAACGGAGAGAGAGCATCTCTCACTCCTTCAACAGCCTGCCTAGCCTAGACCTGGGCTAGCAGGGAATCAGCATTTCCTCTTGGCTTCTCCCTCTTGCCCTTCAGGGTTCTGGGGCCCCGAAAGAAAAGGCAGAGAAGAGTGTAAAACAGAGCACAAACATCCCTTCCACCCCAGCAGTTCCGGAATCCCACCCTCTCCATTTTCCCAAAACCAGAAGTGTTGGCCTCCTCTCTTCCTTTGAAAAAAACCCACCAACTTCTGCATAGAAACAAAATGGAAGGGTTCATGAACTCTTGAATCGTTCTCGAGTTTCTCAGCTCGTGAAATAGAGATCCCAAATTTTGAATTCACAGCCGGGTGGCACTCCTGACCAAAGGCTACCAAAAAATGCTGTTCCCGGTTTTCCTGAAACTCTCATTTCCTGCATCATGAATACTGCTGTTTAGCAACACTCGCGGACATTCCCCAGTTCGTTGGGCTCACAGACACGTGAGCAATCCTGACTATTTAGCTTTAGCCAGAGGGAGCTAAGGGCCTTGAGGCCCAGCTGCAAGGTTACTAAAAGATGTTCTTGTCTGCAGCACAGAGCAGAGCACCATTTCTTCAAATTCTTGCTCCAATATGACTGGGCTGCAGCTTCCATTAGTTTGATAACTGCAGATCAGCTACATCCAATTCCTTTCTTGCTGCTTCTCCTGCGGTCCAGCTCACTCTGGATTGATGCAAACAAACCCCTTTGTGTCAGTCATAACTGCAGTTTTGAAACTGGCTTTGCCCAAAGCTCACAAATACTTCAATAGCCTCTGTCCTTTTGATCATGGAGCCCTCGATGATGTCTAATAGGGTCGAGCTCCTTTCAGAAGGAAAACCGCAAGTGTCAGCAGGGGAAATAAACTGCATGGCTGATCTGCAGGTCTTGCAATGATTATGCAGGTTGCAGCAGAGCACAACTTGCAGTTCAGATGCAAGTCTCCTCACTGGCACCTGAGCAGTTGTTTTTATCTAGCTGCTCATATATGAATATATATATATTCCAAATCATGGCATAGGCTGCTTCAACATTTTGTGAAGAAATGGTTCCCAAATCTGCCTGTGCAAAAGATCCCCCGGTTTGACCACCCCAGGAAGAGCTGACGTCCTGGCCCTTAGTCACAACAGTACAGTCAACGGTGTGGATGTTTAGCTGCACCACGCTGCCTGACAGGGCTCTCCTAAAGCACCGACAGTTTTGTACCACGCCGAAAAGTCAAGTTCGGAGGGAAACAGCACACCAGTACGTGGCTGCCACTGGAGGCCAAAAACCGCACGTGGGAAGAAGCAGCACTTGCCCAAGAAGAAAGCTCCTCGTCTCCTCTCTGAGGAGCGTTTTTTCCTTCCTTGGGTGCCAAAGGCAAGAAGGCAGCACAAAAGCTCTTTCCAAGCGTACACCATGCATTTGCAAGAGTTGCACTGAGTCCCAACGCTGCCTATTTATCCACCTCCCCCTGTACTGTAAAACCAGCTGTACTGTAAAACCAGATACCATTAAAAAAAGAAACAAAAGCAAAAGCTGCCTCTGGAGCTCCTCTAGGCAGCATGAGGAAGCTTTGAGGACAGGACTCCTCAATAGGTTTTGAATTCTGACTGCAGAAGACTGTGATCCTCCGGGGAGGGAGTGAAAGGGGAGCAGGGGGAAATCCTTAGCTAGTTGGAAGGATTTACTCTGCAAGATGACTTCTTTTGCGGAGTGCTTGTGGGACATGCCATACAAATGGGCAGAGGCAACACCAAATGACTTCCCCCACCCTGCGCCTGGGGACTTCAGGAGCCGAAGGGTAAAGAGGAGAGCAACTGATGGACTTATGTTAATAACAGCTCCCCTCCTGGGGAGGAGCTTCCCTCTCCTTGGGGAACAGAGGAGCACCGTTGGAACAGCGGGAATTAGGAGGCATAAAAGCAAGACTGAGGTCCCCATATTTTGTCATCGTCACTGGTGAACGCTTCAATAAATGTCATTTCTGACTCACAGAGCAGGCCAAGAGAGACTCTCCTGAAACTGTAGCTCAGATTAACAACTGAGGCCTCCCTTTTTCCAGAAGACAAACCTACTTCAGGATCTTCTAAGGCAGCAACATGGAGGAAAAGAAATCCACGTGCAAAAACGTTCTGTGAGTCTAACACAACTTTCCACGTAACTGAAGGCACTGGAACATTTGAAGCCTGCATATAGTTTGTTTTAAGGCACATCTCCTGATACAATTAAATGCCTCTTCTTTTACCGAGCAGCTGGGAGGCCTCGCTGAGAGTCTTTGGACCATAGAGGATGGCTGAGACACCTCGCAGGGTGCCTCCTAGCTAAAATGATTCTCTCCTGCTGCGGGGAACGGAGTCCTAAGGTTCTCTATCCTTCTTTATTGGAAATACCTGGCATAAAATTGGAATAGCTTTCGAGCAATTTTTATTCCGCTTAGACATTTAATTTCGTAGTTGTTTGATGTCTCCACACAGTAGAGCGTTCCACTCCACAGGCCCGTAAAACGAGCAGGGGGAAAAGTTGCTGTTCTGCTCCGATGTCTAACGTTCAGAAGGACTTCCTCCCTTAATTTGTGAAGGGGTTCAGTCACAGTTCCTCTGTGGGTGCAGAGGCACACATGGGGCTGTGCCGTGCAATGCTGCGGTGCCGTGCCACCGGCTGCTGCGTGCTGCTGCAGAGATCCCTGGCCTGATGGACAAACTCGGGCAGCTCCCGGGGAGCCTGCAGGCAGCTCCTGCTTGCTACAGGCGCTTGCTACAGCATCTTCCTGTGCCACTGTTTCCCGATCCTCTCTCTGCCCAGGCACGGTTCCGGGTCCTATGTCCCAGGTCATATCACGGTTCCCGCCATATGTGAAATTGTGAGTAACAGCACAACCTGCTCTTTTACATTTGTTTATTTCACTGCTAGGAGTTGACCCCACAGGAAAACCAAGTGACCAGCAAAGGGATCCAAGGAAGGATGACGGAGCCGCTTCTGGAATCAGAGAGAACTAGTTCCGCCTTGTGTGACGTAACCCACCTCCCCCCCCCCCCCTCCCCGACACTCCGAGCCAACGAGGCCAAGCCAAAAGAAAACCATTTTCCATCATCTTCCCATGCCACTATTCCCCAGTCCTCTCTCGGCTCAGGCACGGTTCCAGGTCCAGCCCAAGGGAAAAGCAAAGAAACGCGGGAGGAGAAGGACGTGGCCAGGAGGGCAAGAGAAGTGCCTGTGCAATGGCTTTATTGACACCGAGGGATGCTCTGTGATGTCACCTAGTGATGGAATGTTACCAGGTGGCCCTCGCTGCTTCTCTCCAGACCCTGAGTGCCACCCAGCTGGCTTGTGCCTGCATTCCAGCCGAGCAGTTTGCCAGACTCCAGCGCTGAGGGAGGTCTTGGTGCCGGCGGCCAGATTGACTTGGTCCTGGGAGCATTCTGTGCTGGACTCCCGAGCTGCCCGAGCATTATCTCCAGCCCTGCCAGGTTCAGGCAGCTGGGGTAGCGAGGAGGTAGGAAGCAGAGGAGGGAGCGGGGAGGGTTTCCTTCTCCAGGGAGCTGGGCAAGTCCTCTACCCGCTCCCGGGCCAGCCTGTGACCACGGCCTCTCTTCTTTTCCTTAGAGTGACACCCAGCACTGTGCTACCCCAGAGAAGGAGGTTCTTTCTCGGCATCCCCTGCTGCCCTCAGCCCAACGCAGCCAGTGGAGAGCATGGCCAGAGAGCTGGAGGACCGCTGTGCCATCTGCCTGGAGAGCTGGGAGGAGGCCAGCTATGTGATGCCTTGCCTGCACCAGTTCTGCTATCCCTGCATCCTGCAGTGGGCTGAGAGCAAGCCCGAGTGCCCCCTCTGCAAGAGGAGGATCCTTTCCATCGTGCACTCGGTGCGTGCAGACGATGACTTTGAGGAGCACGTCATCACAGCCCCTGCAGAGCCATCGGCAGGAGCAGCTCCAGGCCATCCAGCAGCTGCCCAGAGGCCTGGAGCAGCAGACAGGCAGGCTGTGGCCACGGTGCCCAGGGCTCCTCTGGGCGGCCTCCAGCCAAACACCTGGGCATCCCTTTTCCGGGACCACCCAGCTCTCCTCCAGCTCCTTCGGCCCTGGCTGCGTCAGGAGCTCGGGCGCATCTTTGGGACCCGCCGTGCCCTGGCAGACGTAGTGGAGGACCTCGTCGTGCCCCTGCTGGTCCTCTTTGGGCTGGATGAAGAGCTCCTGGTCCAGCTGCTGGGGGCCTCGCTGCAAAACCGTGCAGCGACTTTTGTCCACCAGCTCATCAACGTCGCTGTGCAGCGCTGCAGCGGGGAGGCCCACCGTCTGCTGGGCCTGCAGGACCCCCATGCTGCTGGGGACCCGGAGGGCAGCCCCGGGGTTGCCCCTGGTCCTGCTGCCTCCCAGAGGAGCTCTTCTGCCCCTGGCCCAGCCCCCTCCAGCAGCCCCGTGCCTGGAAGTCACCGGCCAGAGGAAGGTCCCGGTACCTCCACTGCTGCTCTTCACCGGGGCCCTCCCAGGAGTCCTCCCAGTGCTCCCATTCCCACCCACGGGGAGCAGGAAGAGCCACGGGAAGATCTGGGGCAGGATGTGGCAGGTCCCTGCCCTTCCAGCCGGGACAGGGACCGCTCCACTGGGGCGGCACGGCGAGCCCCAAAGAGGAGGGCCGGCAGCTCCCAGGCCTCTTCCCAGTCACCCAAGAGGCCGGCCCGGCACTGAGTCCCAGGAGTCTGGCTGTCAGCTCGGTGGTGGCAGGAGCATTCTCAGGGTCGGGACACGGGGGGAGGGGGGGGAAGGGGGGGAGGAGGGAGTGGGAGGGCAGGGTTGCCTTTGTATATATGTGTATATAGTTTGTTCATCGTTACTGTTTGGTTCATGGTTACTGTTTCAATAAATCTGTTCCGGTTTTGTTTCCAACCCCTCGGTCTCTCTCCCTTATTTATTCTCTTTCCCCCTCTGGCGAGGGAGAGGGGTTAACGGAGAGAGAGCATCTCTCACTCCTTCAACAGCCTGCCTAGCCTAGACCTGGGCTAGCAGGGAATCAGCATTTCCTCTTGGCTTCTCCCTCTTGCCCTTCAGGGGTCTGGGGCCCTGAAAGAAAAGGCAGAGAAGAGTGTAAAACAGAGCACAAACATCACTTCCACCCCAGCAGTTCCGGAATCCCACCCTCTCCATTTTCCCAAAAACAGAAGTGTTGGCCTCCTCTCGTCACTCTTTGCATTTGGGTGCCAGGTCTGTTTTCATGGAATATTTTGGAGCTCAATACCACTACAATGGGGAAGCCGCAGAGGAGGGGTGGAATATTTGAGATTTTAGGTACTAAAGGAAACCTGTAGCCTGAGTGTTGCTGGAGCTGTGGGTGTGCTTTCATGGAAGGGTGAGAGCCAGCAGAAATTTTCGGTGGTCACTCCACCCAGATGGCTATTGAATGAGGCCTCCACCCAAGCATAGTGTCCACTTTGTCAGGGCAGCTGTTTTGAGACATATATATTTTTTTTCGGTTCTACATTGCAAAGGGACTAAACAGTGGACATGCCTTCTATATTCAGTTTGGAAGGAGGAGAGAGGCTGGTTGCCATAATGATCTAAACTACCGTAATTTGATGTCAGGATATTTCCATAACATTGTGTTTCACACACATGATACTGCCATGTGGACAGTACCATGTGGGCTTCAAGAGTGCACGTAGTGGACTGGATGGTCCTTGTAGTCGAGAAGCAAGCAGCTGACCGGAAAGAACACCATCTTTCCTCTGGTAGGACAGAGGGTAATGGCACCCAGAAGGAGAAACCTCCCTCCCAATATCTGCTTCACCATCCCAGCCTGACCAGCAGTCATCAATGCCAGCAAGAGACCACTCTCCCCTACATCGTATTCCAGCACAGCTGTGGGCTTCATCACCTTTGCCAATACCCACACACAGTTTCTGGGATAGAGTGTGATGGCAAAAGAGAACAGAAGCTATGTCTGCTGGACAAGGGACTTTGGCAGTGTTTGTGGTAAAGAGTCAGAGTCAGCAGGTGGATCTCTTAAATGTGTGTGATGTCATGACCATCACATACGTGTTCTGGAGGCAGATGGAGCCCCAGCCAATCATTAGTAGTACAATAAGTAAAGCAATCAGAGTTAAAAGCCAATGACTGGGCTGCATGCATGACTACTGCCTTGGACAGGGGTTGTATTAAGGTGAGTCCTGCCATCTCCTTCTTCCCCTTACTTGCCAAGGGAGGTGAGAGTTTGAGATGACTGGTAGTGTCTCAGGTGCCTTTTCATCAAGGACATGAAAGGACCAAAACCGCCTTGCCCCTAGCTTGCTGTGCCCATAGAGAAAATGGCTAGATTCCTTCCTCTGACTTCAGCTCTGTCTCTTTTCAACAAAATAAATTCATTGGAGGAAAAAAATGTTGATATTATTAGGAGAGTTTCAAAGTACAGGATGCTGTTTTGAAAGAAAAGGGGAATAGGTAATACTTGTGGAATTCCTTCTCTGTCTTGGCCTCTTGTGCCTCTGAGGGCTATTTATTGTTAAGTGCTATGTTAAGCCTGCCCAATAAGAATAATTGGAGCCCCCCTTTTTGTTTCATCTTCAAAAGATCCAAAACACCAGACGCCTCCACACACATACAACCCCTTCTTCAATTTTTGTGCCTCCTACAGCTGTCCTTTCCTTCACGAAATTGGTCAACAAATTATGTCAGGGCTAAGAGGAGGGTGTGGAGAGCTCTTAATTCGTGAACATCCATGAATACAGGTGCACAGAGAAATACTTATTTGTATGCCACCTGTTACTAGCTTGTGTACATATAGATGTGATAGTGCTGGAGTTCCTTCAGACTATCTGAATTAGGTGTACCCTATAAATACAATGGGTATCAGGACAGGCCATGAAGAGGTTTCAATTTGTTTGGTGGGATACAGAAAGAAAAGACAAGTAGATAGCTAAGAGACGTAGCCCCAGTCAGCTCATGTCATTACTCTGAGCCCTCCAGCAGTGTTACATCACTGGAACCACAGTGATTTCTGTGGTTCCAAATGAACTGAATTCTGTGAATTCCAACTTCTCATTATTTTAATTTATTGCCACTTTAAAAAACAAAGTTTAATTTAAACTGCCAGCACAAGAGAGCAAACTTAGCTGCTGAGATCAAAGATCCAGTGAGCCTGGAATAACAGCAGGACAAATCTGTAGAAACCTCTTGAATCAAAGGCAATGTGTTGTATTTAAAAGCTCTTGATAGATATTTCTTGGATGATTTTATTTCAGCCTTAATCTCATGCAGGATTTTAATGCAGCCCAGGGCTCAGACAGGAGCACTCTGTGCTGGGTTAGGAACTGCTGGAGGACCCCAGAGAGTGGTGCTGATCGATGCTGATCCAATTGGTGGCCGCTCCCCAGTGGTGTCCCCCAGGGATCAGTGCTGGGCCCAGTTCTGTTTAATATCTTCACTGGTGATTTAGATGAGGGGATTGAGTCCACCATCGGCAAATTCACAGATGACACTGAGTTGGGGGGGAGTGTGGATCAGCTGGAAGGCAGGAGGGCTCTGCAGAGAGACCTGGACAGACTGGAGAGTTGGGCTGATTCCAACGGGATGAGGTTCAACACGGCCAAGTGCCGGGTCCTGCACTTTGGCCACAACAACCCCATGGGGAGCTCCAGGCTGGGCACAGAGTGGCTGAGAGCAGCCAGGCAGAAAGGGACCTGGGAGTCTGGATTGACGGGAAGCTGAACATGAGCCAGCAGTGTGCCCAGGTGGCCAAGAAGGCCAATGGCATCCTGGCCTGTGTCAGGAACAGCGTGGCCAGCAGGTCCAGGGAAGGGATTCTGCCCCTGTACTCAGCGCTGGTGAGGCCACACCTCGAGTACTGTGTCCAGTTCTGGGCCCCTCAGTTCAGGAAGGATATCAAGGTCCTGGAGCAGGTCCAGAGAAGAGCAAGAAGGCTGTGAAGGGATCCAGCACAAGTTCTGTGAGGAAGGGCTGAGGGAGCTGGGGGTGTTCAGTCTGGAGAAGAGGAGGCTCAGGGGAGACCTCATCACTCTCTACAACTCCCTGAAAGGAGGGGGTAGCCAGGGGGGGGTCGGTCTCTTCTCCCAGGCAGCTCCCAGTAAGACAAGAGGGCATGGACTTAAGCTCTGCCAGGGGAGGTTTGGGTTGGATATTAGGAAGAAATTCTTTACAGAGAGGGTGATCAGGCACTGGAATGGGCTGCCCAGGGAGGTGGTGGATTCTCCATCCCTGGAGGTTTTTAAGAAGAGACTGATGTGGCACTCAGTGCCGTGGTCTTGTAACCACAGTCGCAGTGGATCAAGGGGTGGAGTTGGTGAAGTCAGAGGTCCTTTCCAACCTGGCTGATTCCGTGTGTGTGATTGTGTGTATATATCTCAAAGATTAGGTGGATGGAGAGGAATAGAGCTTTTAGAAATTAAGTGCTAGATTCTACAACTCATTTTACCATATTCTCTTATAGAAAAAAATCAGCAATTCAAACAGTATACACTTTGTCAATTATGCAAATGTATCATAGCTCTTAGCTAAGCTGTAGTTCTGTGATAAATTTGTAGTTGTAATTGTCCCTCTGTAACTACTTAAATTTTGTTTGTGTGTCAATTTTAAATACATTTCATGTTTTGTTTCTATTTTTTATTTCCCTCCTCATGACACAAATTTTACCGACTGCAGCTGCTTCATTTCTGCTTTTCTTTCAATTCAGCTAAAAGTATGAGCCTCACACCAGTTGGGAAGTTGCTCTTGTTGACCAGCTTCCTCCTTGCAGGATGTTTTCGACACCATGCACCATCATTTTCAGCCAGTCACCTGAAATGGCTTACTTTTTTTACACTGAAAACCACCACTGAATAATACATTTATTTCCTCTTCTGATCTCTCTACAGAAAATACAGAATGTGAGAAGCTGATCAGTACGTATCAAATTGTTCGTTATTACTTTCCTGTAAGTATGGCAAAGTTTGGTGGGTCTAAACACCTGTTTCTTCACTGTTTTTTAAATTATGCCTACTGGGATACGCAGCCCCAACCACCATGGCCACATTCCCCAAGGCCTCCCATTCCACCGTACATCCCACCTGCCCACCACCCATGTCCCTCTTGTGACCAGTACTGCATTTGTGATTTAATTTTAAGGCCACTGCTTTTAGTGCTGATTGTTACCACTGTTCTTTCAGTACAACAGAGGTATCCACATACATTTTTTATGAGTAATGATTAAGATACTGATAGTGATCCGAGTTCTGTAGAATTAGTGTTAGAATTCTGTAGAATTAATGTTCTGAGAATTGCATGCATTAAATAAATAATTTTAAACAAGGTCATCTCTCCAATATATTTGTGATGTTTATCTAGCACAGAAAAGGCTTCTCATTTGCTGAAGGCAACATGCAAGTGTCTGTGCAGAGAGTTAGTACAATTAATTTATTGGCAGTGGCTGCAACATCCTTCTATGTCTATATGACCCTCTTACCTCTGGCTCAGTTGTAAATTGCTAGAGGGACCACCAAGGCTATACGTTTCTATATAAGCTAACAAGACTTCTGGAGACCTGGGGCATCACAAAGACATGTCTGAAGTGGCACCCTGTACACAGAAGAAGCAATAACTTAAATCCATTGACCTCCAATTAGCCCAGACATAATTTTCCCCAGATCGTGGAGATTTAGCTGTATGTATTAATTCTTTATGAACAGAAGGAATAAACTTCATTCTTTACCATACTTAGTCTATGTGCATCAGTCCTCATTAAAATGATTCTGTTGTCAGTTGTACTATCCTCTCAGAGTTAAGATTTGTCCTCCGTAGTTAGAAGAATACCAGGGAAAGATGATGGAGCAAGGATTAAGGTGGGTTGTCAATGGAGAGAGCTTAATTTTAGGATGTGAGATGATGACAAAATCTGAAATGCAGCATAAGATGACAGCCATTCTAAGCTTGCAGGCGGGGAAATGGGGGCAGCATGCGAGAACAGGAAAGAGAAGGTGAAATGGGCCCATAAGAGATTCTGGTCCAGAAATGGAAAATCTAAGCCCCATTATAAAAGCACAAAGCATGGATAGGTTCAGTTTGGGTTTAGAGACATTTAGCCTGCAACCGTTTTTGTTCCTATATACATTGGTTAGAAAGTGAAACAAACCCGCCTTTCCAGTTAAGAGCTTCTGGATGATTTTAGCAATGCATAATTGTGCTATTAATATTTAAAGGTGTTTCAGATCCTTTATCTTGGTCCTAATGTTCTGAGAACACAGTGACTCAAATTCTGAGCCACATTGCAGCTCTGAAAGGAGCATGACCTCCCACAAAATAAAAATGAGCCCAGAGTGTTTGTGCTCTTGTCATATGCTGCAATGTTTTGATATATAAAATGATAAGTATTTAATTTCACAATTATCAGATGCCTGCTGCTATCTTATAAGTAGCAACAGCAAGTAGGCTTAGGCTGGGCAAGTGGCTGAGAGGGGAAACTGCTGGAACAGATGACCTGAAGTGACCACAGGGATATTCTATTCCATATAACATTATGCTCACGAAAAGAAAAACCAAACAAACAAACAATAAACCCAAACAAATTCAAAACAAAAACAACAACCTAGGGCAGAAGAAAAAGGAGGCTGGCTCCTGGGTGGCCAGTTCTCAGAGGCTGCCTGGGAAATCAGTCTGCCCTTCGAAGTGGTGAGTACCTTTGCACTTTTGTTTGTTCCACCCCTCCCTATTCCATGCATATTGAAACCATCTTTATCCTGATCCATAAATTTTCTCAGTTTTCTTCTTCCTTTTTTCTTCCCTCATGGTAGAGGGGAAGGGAGTGAGCGAGGGGTTGTTTTGGTGCTTGGCTGCTGACAAGGGTCAACTTACCACATTATACTGGTCTAAGAAGTGGTCTGTAGGGCAGATGAGAACATGATTCCCTCAGAAGGCCTTTTTCTCCTGTAAGCAGTCTCCCCATGAACAACTGCAGGTGTGTGAGCCTGCTGTTGCATCTCAAGATGGTCTTGACATGAGCCTCAGCACCTGCAGGACTGCATGCACAGAAGTGATAACTGGGACCTGCGCTCAGTTGCTCAGAGGATGCAGATTCCTAAAATGAAATCTGTAGTGGGAAGAAACCCAGCCCCATTGCTGCAGAGATATCCAGGCTTGAACTGTGGGAAAGGACCTGAGCTTGGTGGGGAGGTAATAGTTAATGGCTGTGTGAGGAGGAGGGTGGTGGTGGGTCTGAGCAGGGAGTATTTGGTATCCAACATGCATGGGACTCCAGCTGCTGGCTGTGGAGTCCCATGTGGCACAAGACAGCATCAACCTTCATAGCACCCAGCCCTGCTGGGGGCTTGGGTTGCAGAGAGTGAATTCCAAATTGCTAAAGCCTGGGAGCACAAATTGATAGCAACACAATAGTGTGTGATCAGAGGAGAAATCTATCAGTAACTGCCACATATTTAAGTTACAGTTCTCCACCAAATTTTCTCCACCAATAACAGAATATACAACCAAAGGGACTTGATACTATAGTAGAAGCCACAGTTCAAATAAATCAGTTTTTACATCTTTTAGACTCAGAGTAGCATCTTTAACAACAATGTTATTTGCATAAAAAGCAAAATATTTATCCAAAACTTTACTGCAATCCATAGTGATTGCTATGGATGGGATGCTATGGGGCAAAGAAACAAAACCAATGAAGCCTAAAGGACAGAAGAGAAGAATCTTGCCACCACAATTAGAGAAAGAAGAAGAAAAAAGAAAGATACAGTTGCCACAGCTTCATTTCCTTATTCTCATAGCAACGCTCTTGAAATATGACTCATTTCCTCTGACCAACACTGTATTAAATTACCATAGCTAAGTCCAGCCCACAAGCCTTCCAAGCAGAACTGCCAGGGGAGCTGAAGCCACCTCACACAGCTGAAACACTCTGCTCCTGAGGCTTGAAGACCAGGGACTGAGTATCATGACAAGCAGATTTTCTGCCTGTGTGCTGGCTTTACTGCACTTTTTTCATTCCTCTGACTCCTATGAGCCATCAACGCTGCCTGATATTGGAGATCCTAAGTTTATTGAGGAATGTGTGAAAACCCATAACAGATTCCGGTCTGGAGTGAATCCACCAGCCAGCAACATGCTTTACATGGTAAGGGGATCTTCACAACTTGTGTGCAAGTGTGCATCATTGTGATGGGGTTTATGGTTCTCAAAGGTGGGGGTTTTGTGATTAAGAAAAAAAAAAAAAAAAATTAAACCTGAAAGAACCCAGACTCCTGGGTTCATAAATAAGATCTACCTTTGCCAAACAATGCTGGAGAGCTTTCTCCAAGATTTCTCTGAAAAGTTCTCACAGAGTGAGCTGACAGAGCCGCTGCTCCCAAGTTCTGGGGCTGCAGGGGGAGCCAAAAAGTGCATCCGGAGGCACCAGTGTGCCCTTGTGGCCAAGAAGGCCAATGGCATCCTGAAGTGCCTCAGAACGGGGGTGGTTAGTAGGTCGAGAGAGGTTCTCCTCTCCCGCTACTCTGCCCTGGTGAGGCCACATCTGGAATATTGTGTCCAATTCTGGGCCCCTCAGTTCCAGAGGGGCCGGGAACTGCTTGAGAGAGTCCAATGCAGGGACACCAAGATGACTGAGGGAGTGGAACTTCTCCCTTGTGAGGAAAGGCTGAGGGAGCTGGGGCTCTTCAGCTTGGAGAAGAGGAGAATGAGGGGTGACCTCACTAATGTTTATAAATATGTAAGGGGTGAGTGCCAGAAGGACAAAGTGAAGCTTTTCTCAGGGGTGACTAACAACAGGACAAGGGGCAATGGTTATTGGAGCATAGGCAGTTCTGTATAAATATTAGGAAGAATTTTTTCACTGTTAAGGTGGCAGGGCACTGGAACAAGGCTGCCCTGGAGACATTCAAAGCCCACCTGTACATGTTCCTGTGCAAACTATTGTAGGTGACCTTGTTCTGGCAGGGGAGGTTGGACTAGACGGTATTTCAAGGTCCTTTCCTAACTTTCTATGATTCTATGAGTTATAAAATTGAATCTGAGAAATGGTTCATGGGGGAAAAAATGCAATTACACTTTTCCTGAGTAACAATAAAATCTATGAGTGAACTTTCCTGTCCTGGGCAATTTACCTCATGCATTTTAGTCCAATCTTTTTGCATAAATACAGTTTCATAAGCAAAGAAGGAGTGTAACTGTAGTTAAACTACCAATTTCTGCCCACTGCTTTTCAACATTCAGCCAGTTTAAACATTCACACTAAAAAAAGGAGGGTGCCTTTAAACTTATTATTAATTTAATTTTAAATGTACTACTTTTAAACTTAATATTACATATACCTTTATGGAACTTTAAACTTACTATTAGTACTATTATTAATAATATTATTAATCTACATGAAGGAGAAAAGAGATACGTGGAGTCCTAAAAACAGAATGTGAAAACAAATCTATGAAGCTCTAAGGTCCATCCACCATTGTAATACATCTTTCATCATGGTCATTCTTGTGATCTCAGAGCATTGCCAAGATGTAATCTGCAGTCTCTTTCCTAACTTGCAGTAAAGTTAGGACTGGAAGATAACTTCTGTACAATGCAAGATTTTGCTTTTTGTCCTTCAAAGTTATCATTCAAGAAAATACGAACTATTCACTTGAAATAAGTGAATACTCAAGTTTACCTTTAATATTTGATATACTGAGTTTCCAGGTAAATTATTGTGTGTCAGTTTTGTGGGAGAATGCAGGCCGCCCTTCAAATGTTAGGCATAGGAGGAAATGGAAGACATAGGTTACAAAGTATTTTCAAATCTCTCTAGACTTCTTTTGGTAGTAGTTTGCAACGTTAAAATATTGGTAACATAAAAAAAATGTACAAATTGTTTTGGATTTGCCTATGGTAGAAAAAAGTTACATAATGTAAAGCAACCATAAAATTTAACAACCCCATTTAAAATAATTTCTCTAGTGAAGCTACTGTTTGCAGAAGCAACTGAGCTATTTTAATCTTTACAGAAAAGGACAGACAAAAAAGGTTTATCTTTTACAAAGTCTAGTCCAAAATAGTTTAGCTGTGCTGAACAACTCAATACAAAGTGTAACTAGAACTACAGTCACAGACTTGTGGTACTGCATTTTTTCAGGAGGTACATTACTGTATTTGCTCAGCCAAGTGTGTGCAAGAAAATTCAGCCAAAGCAGACACCACCTCCACTGCAAATAATGACATTTATATAATGCTGCTTAAATAACCACATTTGGTAGGACTGAATGGCAAGTGAATGAGTGATTCCACAAATATGAACTGAAGACTAATATTTTAAACCCCCATTTGCAGAGATGCAAACCAAGGGGTTGAGTTTAAACTGTTCCAAAAATCAACACATTGCTTCACATGCTTGTGAACTGACCTGCAGGATGTGTCCTGAATTCGTGAGGCTGTGTATGACTCCAGTCTGGTTGGTATGGTAGCATTAATGCCCAGCTCTCAGGTTATCTGTAAATTAATTTTTTCAATTAAATAATGTTCTCTTATGGCTATCAGATCCTGGAAATACATATTGTGTACCAAACACTTCACTTGACTCATGTACAGCTCTTGGTGTCCAACAAAGCAATCTGCCAAGACCACCCATCATCTCAAAAACTTCCTTGAGCTTAATGAGTGACTTAAGTTCAAATCTGAAGTGAACCTATAAGCCAATTTACCATGTAGCTCTGAAGGTCTCAGCAGAAACAAACAAACAAAAAACCCCAAGGAACTGAATTGTATATGCTATTGAGACACAGATTGCTAAAATACCAAGGTGATTTTTAGTCATCTTTGTTTTGCAGAGTTGGGATCCAGATTTGGCAATGACTGCAAAAGCTTGGGCAAAGAAATGCCTGTTTAAACATAATATCTACCTCAGAGTTCCAGGACGTGCTCATCCCAAATTTACCCCTGTTGGAGAAAATCTCTGGACTGGCTCACTTTCTATGTTCACTGTGCAAGGAGCCATCACCTCTTGGTACAATGAGGTCAGCGCCTATGACTATGCCACCAATACCTGCAGAACAAAATGTGGCCACTATACCCAGGTAGGTGTTGCGTATTTCCAGCTAAATCATGAACCAGCATTGCCATTTTGACACAGAAACTCTAGTTTTCTGTTAAAGATTGAATGAACTGTTTTCCAAGTACTGTTGTCTTATTTTCTCTCTGTGTACATAAGATGTTCTCACATGCCCATTTTAGAGAGGAATAGATTGGCTGCATTGCTTTTTTTTTTTTTTTTAATATGGCAGTTGCATTTTTTTTTCCAGGAGGGAAATCGTCAACAGCCTCATCTGCAGGCTGCGGTACATGGCGGGATGATATCCCAACTCTGACGGGCAACCTCCATCCAGCATGCTAAGGGCTGGGGAAACATCAGCATGTAAAGAGTTGTCTACAGTTCTGTGAGCATCAAGTGCATATTTTTTCCAACCACAATTCCCAAAGAACTATGTCTATGGGAGAATAGGATGGCTTGTAACAGCGGCTCTAGAGATTAGATTTTGGCTTGAAGCTATTTAGTATTTTTTGCCAAGTTGCACATATGCATTTATGACTTGGAAGGACGAGCTGAAGCTGGTGGGGTGTCTGAATGATATGGGCAGATTCTTGGTTATAGAGAAGATATTTGGATGCAAGAGCCAAGATGATAGCATGTTGCTTTTTGACCTTGTTCACAAGAGTCAGCATCTGGAAACTGCAGTGAAATGCCCCTTAACTGGCACAAAAGCACAGTGCAGTTCACAACTTTGTTTTTAAAGGAGCAGCCTTGGTGGCATGGGGGAAAATGAGAATATTCTCACTTGGAGTCAGTGATGATAGTGACTGTAGCTGGCAGCTGCATGTCTGCCCAGCTCTGGGAGGCATCCTTGGGTCTGCACCTTCAGGGAACCCTCTGTTCCCGTCCATCATTCCCAGTTGTGGAGAAGTTTCCCCCAGGTAAAATTATTGCAGCTACCACAACCACATATCCAGTACATGCCTTAGCTAGTGGCTGCCTGGAATGGGGAGGTTCCTGTCATTTGGTCCTTTGCTATTCTAGGGATGCAATTGCCTATATGTCTGGTATTGGAAGCACCTTCCACTCTGCTGCTGCTCTAAGAACACCCTCAGAAGCTTGAGGATTGTCCCATCTTTCCAGAGCTGGCACCAAACAGCCCCTTTGAGCTGGTAGAGGCTCGAGTGTGTTTCTTCGTCTGCTTTGCTGCTAGGATCTCTCCATGTCTCTCACACAGTCTGTCACCATTGCTGTTGCATTGCCCTCAGGTACCCAGTGATATACCTCTGTCACAGAAACTATTTTTCCAGAACTGCAGCATTTGGCTGCACTGTAATTTTTGAGCTGGGTGTAAGGTGCTGGGTCAAACTAGATGGCTTTTTGTAGACAGAGGACCACTAGATCGTGCAATGCCCTCTCCTCTAGATAAATCTTAAGTCATGAACATGATGTTAAAAGGCAGGACCACAGCCCAGATGCAGTATCTCTCTTAGCTTCTCCTGTAACACCAATTGGCTTCTAGCAATTTGCCTATATGTTCCTGCTGGATTTAGTATGGAGGCAATCAAGTCCTCATAGGACCTAATGGCAATGGCATGAAGCAAAGGAAACAAACTTCACCTTCTCCTTTGCAGGAGAGGAAAACTACCTGTTAAGGTCAGATATTCTTTATTTCAGACTCCCTTCAATAAACACCTGGTGAACCGAGAAGAACAATCAGGTGTTTTTCAGAAAAAATTAGGATTTTGATATCCATCACAGCTGCTTCTCCCCAGTGAAGCCTGACCAAGGAGTGCTCCTCAGCCAGTTCATTGCCATGAAACAGGGGAGGGCAGATCTTCTCCATAATGCTTCAGATGCTGAAGCAAAGCCTTTATAACTGGTGTACCTGTCTGTCTTTGCAGGTTGTTTGGGCTACAAGCTACAAGGTCGGCTGTGCTGTCCACTTCTGTTCTAGAGTAGAGTACTCCTCCATAGCCAACGCAGCACACTTCATCTGCAACTATGGGCCAGCGTAAGGTTTTTCATTACAAATATTTCATAGGGTTTGGGTCCTACCCCTTCCTTAAGACAATGCACAGCATTATTAAATCAGTTCATCTCTTCATGCATGTGTTTTGTGGAAGGAAATGGTCCCCAAAATAGAAAGAGGAATGCCTCTGTCTTTTTTTTGTTTGTTTGATAGAAAGGGTAAAATGTAAGATGCTGACATGAAAATACTGAAGTGATAATTTGAAAATTAATTCCTTGCTCCTGAATGGAAAGATGGTCTCGGATAGTTGCCAAGGTGCAAGCCCAGAGTCTGAAAATATTTCCACTTGTGCCTGCAGAATTAAGCCTCTAGGTCAACGGTATAGATAAATATTGCAGTGTACAATGCTTGCACAGAGGGCTGCTAATAAGTCTGGATCTGTTATAGGCAAATTTTTATCCAGAGGTCCTTCATATGCATAGTCAGGAGGATATCCAGCTAGGATGAGTGCTTTTTACCCTTCTCTAGGTTATGAATGCCTCCATAATCTAAATAAAGATTTAAAAGCTTTACAGGCATACCATGTTGGGCCAAGGTCCACAAGCTCAAGCAAGTTTGGGATTCCTGTTGCCAATGCTTTATCCTTGAAAGAATGTGTACCCCTAACCAAATACCTAGAAAAGAAACAACTGTTGCTGTGTTAAAGCAACAATACCCCTCTCCCTAGAAGCCCCACACCCAAGCAGCCTGAGGGATCATTGATTCTGCCAATTCTTGATCCAGAAGCCACTGATCACTCAAGTCAGCCCCTCCTTTCCCTTCTCCACACCAGCTGAGCACCCACCATGCTAGATGGTGTGGAAACAGGAAGCGGGCCCTGAGGAAGGCATGAGATAAGCTTCCCTCCTCCTAACCTTAGCCAAAATTTGTGTTGTGCAGAGGACCAAAATCACACTGGATCCCTTGCCTTTTGTTGGCAGGAGTCCAATGAGCAGGAGGAGCTGTGCCTACACCCTCAACAGCACCCAGCAGAGCAGGCAGGGTCTTCTCTGGGAAAGCTATGGGCTCTAGAGAGGACATGGAAGCTGTGTCTTCCCCTGGTGGGTGAGGACACTGCAAAGAGGCTGTTAAATACTAAGAAGCAGGGTAATAGATCCAGCTGCTGCTTTTGGGAAGTGGGAGCCTAAGTTCTTTAATTATCTAATCCTTCACTATTTTCAGCTCTGCCAAGGGCCAAAGTAAGATGAATGCATGATTTCATGCTAAAATGAATATACTCCAAAGTAGTATAAGCTTCGACTGAGTAATGGAAGTCCCACCTTGCCCAAAGTAATGAGTTTTTACCATAAAGTTTAGCACTGCTGAAACTCTATGCATTTAAAATCCCTCTCAGTGTGTTTATGGTCACTTTGAGGCCTGCTGTAAATCCTACTTTGACCATGGTCTAATGAGAGAAAGCCAAAGCACTGAGCTGCATTTGACACAGTATTAGGAGTGGTCAGGTAGTACTGAACCAGGAGCTTGAGGAGAGGTAGCTGCTGCCACTCACACCACTGACCAAGGGAGAGAGCAGGGGGAAACACACATTGCTCCTAAAATGAGGCTTTGAGCAACTGGATCTAGTGAGAGGTTCATGCTGAAGTGAGAGGGGCTGGAAACAGATAATTTTTAAGGTCCCTTCCAAACCAAACCATTCTGTGATTCCATGATTCACTATGATACAATAAATGGATGAAATCACTACCTCTAAAAGATTCTCCACCACCAGAGATTCCCCTTCAAGATTGATTATGGATGTACTCACACAGAAACTGAACGTGTGTTTGCTCCCAGACAGCTTTGAGAGCCCACTGTCTCCACACACATAAATTTTCCAGCTTTAAGACTACTTTAAGATGTAGGTTTGCCATAGTGCTATCTCCAGGATTCCATAGTGGAGTGGGGGATGAAATAGCTGCCCCATTACATTTAATCTCTTCCTCTTTGCTGCATGTCTTGGGCCCAGGGCATTCAGTCAGGGGGCATCCAAAAACCATCTCCTTATCAACACAAATAAAGGCAAAACTGTTCACTCCAGTGACTATCAGGCTGGCCACATGCTTTCCCCAGGTCAAGAACTAGTTAGTGATAGTTATTAATGTTCTCCCGAGGATGGTTTGAGAGAGCTGTTACTTTCCTTCACAGTGGGAATTACCCAGGCCACCCGTACCAGATGGGAGCAGCGTGCAGTAACTGCAGTGACGAGCAGTGTGCCAACCATCTCTGTCGTAAGTAGAGGACAAACAGCCCTCCTCCCCAAGCACACATGGAAAGGGAAAGAGCACAGTGCTCTCCTGTTCCTAAACATAGTGTGAAAAACTGTAGTCAAAAGCCAAGTGAGCAGTGATGAACAAAGAAAGGTGAGGAGGGTGGGAGGGGCCTGTTTTCTAAACTGAGGAGTGATGGCATGGGGTCTGCTCTTCAGGTGGTGGAGAGTGTAATACCAGAGATAGAGTAGCTGCAGTTTAAGGTGTTGATACCCACAGCAGATATTACTAGTTGCTGAAATGGAAGCCCAGAAGGAGATACACGTCCCTTCCCAGGGGCTCCAGGTTATTACCCATTGTATGAGCTGTGGCTTGAGCTGATGTAGGACCCCACTGTGCCACTGTGGAAGGGAAGAGCTGCCACAGCACTGGCAAAGCTGTTCACTCCAGTGAACGTCAGGCTGGCCACGTGCTCTCCCCTAAGCACAGGGAGAACCAGGCTGACACATGAGAGCCCTTCATTGAGACATTGTGCTTAAGGTGAGTCCCTGACAGCCCACCTGATTCTTCTGCACTTGGCTTTGTGATGGCTGGATAGAGTCAGGAGGGAAGGGAACCTTCTGCAGTTCCCAAAAGTACAAGACACCCTGCTGTGGACAGAGGGAGCTGAGGGTAGGGTCACATCCTTCCCCAGCACTTAAACTCAGGTGAACTAATGGAGAAGGAAGATGGAATCAAAATACCATAACAGCAGGAACAAGAGGGAGTCCCTGATGTATGGGAATGTTCAGTGTTAGCCACGAGCTGAATATGTTAAACACAAGGTGCTGGCAAAAGCCGAAGTGATGCTGGGAAGCACACCCTGGGGAGTGAGTCTCCTAAATGCCAGCCACAGGTGGGAGAAGTCAACACAGTTATCAACAGCTCCTCAGCAAAGCCCCCAGAGTCACTGCAGGGCTCTGCTGAAGTCAGGTGATCTTTGCTTCTTTCTGGAAAGAAAAACAGCTCCCATAGCTGCGAGTCCACTGTGAGGCTCACACTTCATTCCCTTTTGCTGAGACTCAGATTTTTTATAATATATGTCTGCTTACATTCACTTCTTTTCTCTCTCCAGAAAATGCAGAGCGTGACCAAGTCATTAGTAAGTAACACCAGAATTACTGCTTCTCTTTGCTGTCCTTGGTGCAGTTATACTCAAAACCAAATAACTTGTTTTGTTCATAGGTGGTTCCAGGTGGCATCCAGACTGGGACAGACCTGCCTGTGATGAGTACTGCATCACCCTTACTGTTTTAAGGCTGTTAATCCTTATACTGACAATTCTGGCCAGCTGGCTCCTACCAAAATACTGGTCTGTAAGCACCCGCCAGTGAGTGACACACTGACCATGAGACCACTTAAGTCAACTCATCCCTTTCCAGGACATGTTACTGGTAGCACAATGATCAGTAGAGACACTGTTTGCACTCACAGGTGATTTAGAAGTACAGCAATACCACTGCAGGCAGCCACTAGGAGAGGTGGATAAGCAGCTTTCTCATTGCTCAGCACCAGTAACTGGTTTTAAATTACTCATGTATTTTTCCAAAGGGGAGTGGTGTGAGCAGGATCCAGTAAGGGACCACGTTGCCTGGGCAGCACACTGAGGAGCAGGCAGCTCCCCACCACTTTTTCAGTCCCCAGCTCAGGAGTCTAACCTCAGAGTCCGCTAAGGCTCTGGGCACTGCACTCACCTCCCTCATCCTACTGCTCTTTTTTCTTGAACACTCCTCCGGCAAGATTCAGAGGAGCCAAGAGAGGGTTTCATTTAAATGTTTTTTGCAATAATTTTTGGACCCCCGTGAGCTCTTGCATTTGCATTCTTGGCAGGCAGCACATTTCCTGGTTTCACAGTGCACTGGGGCCACTGGTACACAATTGCTTAGATCTTTGTTTTAAATACATCATCCAAAATATAGTTTCACCTGTGTTTACACATTATTAAGTATCACTGCAATTCTTCACTGCAATGGTTGTGGTTTTTTTGTTTTGTGGTGTTGGGTTTTTTTCTGAGTGTTGTTTTTGACTGCTGTTTCAACCAATAAATTATTTCCTGCTTCCCGAGCATGGCAATTGCGTATTTGCAATACGAGATAAAGCTTAACTGCTGGTGCAACAAAACCCTGCTACATTCAGCTCCAATCTGCACAATGCTGAGAAACACAACACTGGGAAGGACGGCATAAAACTCCAAATAAAATCACGCTGTGTCCATAGTTATGCCTTTGGTTCAACAGCTGCCAAGGGATGCATCTCCTGGAACCTGTGCATCTGGAGCATGCAGAAAGCAGCTGGGACACCTGCTACGCTCAGCTGGGCATGTCCTCTGCTGATTGCAGCAGCTCAACTTGAGTGGAGGAAAGGAACAGAGCTGCACAGACTCACAGCTGGACTTCAGCAATCTGTATCTGTTTGGAGACAGGTTTAGATGCCTTTGCATCATGCCCCTCTGCAAGGCACAGATGTGCGCTGCTGTAAAGAAGGCTTTGAGTTCCCCTTGCCACTTTGTTTCTGGGATATTGCCCCTGCAGTACCTGTCAGGTTTCTGCACTCTCAGTCCTGACGCTGGGGTGGATCTTAATTGAAAACACAGGAACTAGGACCCAAAGTTTCTCACCTTATTCTTCCAGGTAGGTGGCTGCTTGCAATCAAATCATCCCAGCATCCCCTCAATCATTTTTCAATATGCCAATACAGCTGAGGACAAAATTATGAATTTTGCCCTTGATACATCTTTAGTTTGTTTGCTATGAGAGTCTCTGTAGCCAAGGCCCCATATTCAGAGAGACGAGGTGAGCATCTTCAGAACCCATGCCAGCCTACCTATAAGAGAGCCAAGCTCAGTTCTATCTTCCAAACTAGGCAGATGAGGATGTTTTTTAAAAAAAATCCCCATTGCAAAACAAGGCCACGGCTCTATCTCTTAAGGACAGCTTCTTTCCTCACTTGTCTTTTGACACTTTCTTGTGCAAGACCCAAGCCTCAAGCCTCATGTGCAAAGCCACACCCAAAAATCCCATCAGGGAAGTGGTATGTGGGCAGCAGGACTCTCTCTCTGTGCCTTCTCTCTTGCACAGGGCTCCCACCCCAGCATGGAGCCCAGCAGTACCTGCCTCACTGAAGCCACATGCAGTTAGCCTCTGCTACTGTGAAGAGAAAGTAAGGAGAGGATAGAGCAAATGCTGCAGTGTCTAGAGAGTAGACATGAGCTCAGCAGGAATTCTCTTCTGCTTAGTTTAATCTTCTGCTTGGTCTACAGGAGTAAACAGAATGAACACAGAGCCCCTAAAGCTTAAAACATTTAACCGTAATACCTCAGCAGCTCTAAGGAAATACCATAGAAAAAGCTTCATTAAAAAACCTGCAAATCAGTGGGGCTTAAGGGAAAAAAAACCATCAAACTTTATAGCACAGTATCTTTCAAACAAAAAAGGCACAAATTCAAGACATCAAGGCTAAAAAAGTACTGCATATAATTTTAAGGACATCCAAAAAACCTGATAATTAATTCCTGATGATCAAACCACATCATCAGTGAGCCCATGTTGCCCATTGCTGTTCAGGTACGGACTCTTAAGCAGACAAGTTCTTTGGTTTAATTTACCTACAGGAATCTAAGAAGGTTTTCATGATTTTCCAGTTCAAATAAACAAATAAAATGTCCAACCAGCAATCCTTGAGACCTGTCAATCATAACAACTGAAAAAGATAGAACACAATGCAAAGCCTTTTCACCCCACAGCAACACAAGGACAAGACTCCCTGAAGTCTGCTAAAGTTTTAGTAGAGATTTGAAGTGGATTTACATAGATGCCTTAGCTGTGGGTCCTAAATTAAAAAAGCACAATGGAAATACATAGCACTTCAGCTCAGGCTGCCATCAAGCTGAGCTCTTTTCACAGACTGCAAGTCAGGCAACCAGGCAGTTGGCTGATGCAACTGAAAACCATTTTCTTTTAGGCTGCTTTCAACTGGATCAAGTTCCTGACATGAACTGCCAGCTGGCAAGAGGAGTGTAGGACAACCAGCCCTACATTTGTTTTTAAACAACAAAAGGGAACACCTGTGCCAGTTCCCTGGAGTGAAAGGGGCCTTGTCCAGTCCAGAATAGAACCCAGACTCTTCCTCCCCTAATTCACTCATGTTCATTCCCTGGTTTCAGTCAAGACTCCTCATTCTGCACACTCATCTGTGGGATCACACTGTAGAACATTTCAACTCAAGTATTGCAATGCCTCCTGCTGAAATCAGTCCTTTCACTATGTGAGAAGTATGAACAACCTGACTGATATTGAACTCAGGTCACCCCTGCACACCATCAACTGCTACTCCAGCTGGTGTTTATAAAAAGCATTTCATAGTGCTGGTATCACTAAACCCATCAGCTCACTACAGTTTCTGAGATTAGTGTTTGTGACTTATTGATCATGTTCTAAGTGAAGAATATGTTCAAGTAGTATTTTCTTGATTCATTCAACACATAATTAACCTATCATTTATGAGCAACATAGTCCCTAAGAGGACACAGTGTTTTTTGCTTAAGTGCCAAGAAATGATCACACAACTAAAAGGCACAGAAAGGCTAATGGTGTTCCCTACCCTCACAGGCAAGCATCTCAGCTATTTCTCGATGCGTATGTACTGGCTATCTAACCATATATATTATAAATTCTCATTAATACATGTAAAAAAGGAAATGCCTATGTTTTCATTTACTACTTAGAAATAAAAGGTCACTAACCTAAGAATGGAGAGTTGCAATATTCTAGTATAATAATTTCCACTGCATGTGCAGGTGATTGAAATTCAAAAACATAGCCAAAGTACTCCAGCACAACAATGAAACTGGGGTAGCTCCACACCTCCTGATCATTACATTTGCTTCTTTCATCTCAGATGTACAATTTATGCAACATCTGCTCTTCTGGCAAAGTATTTCATCACAGCTTGCATTTTCAGGGAATTGAAAACCTCTAAGCTTCCTTTACAAAAAAGGAAGACTTAGTGCCTTCTCTGCAGTATATTCCATCTAGAAAGACACTTGCTTTGTACCACATTCTAACAGCCTCCATGATAATGCTAATAAATTATAGTTAATTAATGGCATTCAATTATGATTGTAGCTTGTCTAATTCTCACAAAGAACTGTGTGCTTGCTCCCCGGAAAAACAACATGCAGGTTGTGCAGCAGATAAACTAATTCTATTACTTAAGAACAATGTATTAAAATAGTTTATTAACACCAAGACAAGACATGCAAAAATAATCAGCTTTTACAGAAACAAAAGCATGATACAGTAACAAATCTTGTCTGTTTTGCGGAAGTTAACAGCATAACTAAGTTTGCACATATGGTATTAGTCCTTTCCACAAGAATTACTTTATTCTTCCACCAATATATTTAACATCAAACCCCAAGTGTTTCTGTTAGAAACTTTTCCTTTAGACAGATGGATATTACCTAAATATACTCTCTCACTTTCTCAAACAGAGCATTGCAGATTTTCTTCACCAACCTTGGCAATTCTGCACAGCTGCTTCAGGTCCACTAGTTAAAGCGTACTAATGAAAGGAGAATGAATGATCTTTCTATATAGGTTTTTCTTGTCCAGATTATACTGACAGCAAGAACTCTCAAATCTTCCAAACACAAAAATGTTCACTAATATGGGAGAAAAGTGAACATCTCAATTAGTGAATTACTTCTTTTTCTTTTTCTTTTCATCTGCTGCCATTTTTAACTTGATTTCCTCCACGTGAAGTGCTCCCAATTTCTTCTTCTTTGCATTCTTTACCTTTTCCTTGATGGCTTCAACATCAATTTTTTTCTCAGTGGAGGCTATATAGTAAAAAACAGAAAGATAACTGACATGAATTTTAGAAAAAGTAAGTGTTAACAGTCTCTGAGACAACTGCACATATAAACACAGTAAACTGCATCCTATGGCACTGTTTAGGAGTCTTTTTATGTTCACTAATGATTTTATAAACTATAATAATTATAATTTTTACTGAAACTAGTTATTATCCACAAATTTCTTCCAGATGAATTCAAAGAACATTCATGTAAAAAATCCTACAGATCCATTTTAACACAGATGCCACACTCTGCACACTGTAATTCCAGTCCTCAGACCACAGATGTACTCTTTTGAAACTAACACATATGTCCAGTGTTGCACATAGGCCTCCTGGCTTGGTTGCTCTCACATAAGAAAAGAGGAGAGGCAGGTAGTTAGTTACTGAGTTCTTACACCTGAAGAAGCTTTCATGGTATTTTTTCTTTCTGCATGTTAACTAAGGTGGTAAGATCTCAAACATGCTTGTCTCATCCCTCCATGGCCATGCGTGCATGGTTGCTGTTGGAAATTGTGTGGGGAAGGGTGGGCTGGGGGAACACATCCTTGACCTTGCATGAAGACCTTTGTAGACTCCTATCTTAACTAATTGCTTAACTTAAATACTTAATGCTAAGAAACATGAAAAAAGTTTCATGTAGGTAGTGGTGTTTTCTTTTTTGGGCATGAGTCGTGGGTTTGGATCCAACTCTCCTGTGTCTCACAGTTAATTCCTGTATCTACCAGAGGATGCCAGCTGTCTTCCTTGGATCTTTGTTCTTCCCTACATACAAACTACTGCTGTCATTTTTCTTGGAAGACCAAAAGAATTCAGGTCAAAACACATAGCAGCTAGAAAAGCACAGTAGAGATACAGCACAGCTAGCAGCAGGATCATTGAAAATTTTTTGCCATCATTAAGGAGTACTGTATTGATGTTGCAGAACATATACTTTGAGAAACACGAACTTTTAAGTTCACAAGAAACTGTGTAAGTTACAGTTCAATACTATGCAGGCAGAATAGTTAATACAAAACACAGACTAATGCAATGAATGAATATGCGATACAATCAATGAATCAGAAAAACGAAGATCTGTTTCCTTTGAGCACAAAACCCAAACAAATCTTAGAATACAAGTTCTTATTCTGCATATAGTGTGGTTTTCACTTCAACTGTTAGAAAAGCTATGTACCCTATCTTGTAACAGTACTTGTTTATGGCCTAAGTTTAACAGGAAGTGTTGCTTTTGGGTTTCTTTTTTAAAAGAGAGAAGAAACTAGAATGCAAAAGGTACAGCAGCTTCACTACAAGGCTGAGAGCCAAAAACTGATATAGTCCAAACAACCAGTTGAAATGGCTGTCCCAGTATCTCCATAAGGAAAATGTTCTAAAGACTACTATCATCATAGTAGGTGAGGCCACACCTCGAGTACTGTGTCCAGTTCTGGGCCCCTCAGTTCAGAAAGGATATCAAGGTCCTGGAGCAGGTCCAAAGGAGGGCAACCAGGCTGGTGAAGGGACTGGAGCACAAGTCCTGTGAGGAAGGGCTGAGGGAGCTGGGGGTGTTCAGCCTGGAGAAGAGGAGGCTCAGAGGAGACCTCATCACTCTCTACAACTCCCTGAAAGGAGGTTGTAGCCAGGGGGGGCTTTTCCCAGGCAACCCTCAGCAGGACAAGAGGGCACGGTCTCAAGTTGTGCCAGGGGAGGTTTAGGTTGGACATTAGAAAGAATTTCTTTACTGAGAGGGTCATCAGGCATTGGAATGGGCTGCCCCGGGAAGTGGTGGATTCTCCATCCCTGGAGATATTTAAAAAGAGACTGGATGTGGCACTCAGTGCCATGGTCTGGTAACTGCAGCAGTAGTGGATCAAGGGTTGGACTTGATGATCTCTGAGGTCCCTTCCAACCCAGCCAATTCTATGATTCTATGATCATATAGTTACAGAGCTGTGGGTTGGCATGATCTTTCCACTGTTTCTGACAACCTCAGGCATGGATCTGACCGCTAGGACTTTTTTGTGTGACATTTCTTATTTCTTACAGCTGTTTCTGTGTGAAGTCACTCAGCATAGGAGTCAACAGCAGAAGGTTTTAGAACAGGAAAAAAACACAGTTACCTTTCTGTGTTTTCACAACTGGCTTTTCCTTTGGTGGGATAAAAGCTTTATTTCTTTCTTCTTGTCTTTTCTTGAGTGCATCTGCTTGCTTTGCCTAAAGTTAGCAAAAAAGAAATCAAGTATAGTAGAAGTGCATGAAAGAGACAAAAATAAAATAATTTCAAGTCAGGAGTCAAAAGCATTTTAAATGAACAATGATTTAGAACAACTTTACCTTTATCTCTTGGACTCGCTTTTGTTTCTTCTGTCTTTCTTTCAAGAAGTATTCACCACTTGCCAATTCTTTATCAATCTGTGTAAGACCAAGAAGCTTATGTAATTATGTATTATAAACCAGGTATAAAGCATCAGCAAATCAGAACTTAAAAGGAAAGGCCTCCCAACCTCTTGTTAGGAAGAACATGATTTCAAATTTTTCAGCTGACCTGGCTTTCTGGCTGAGCAGGTGGGAACGGTGTGTACTCCTTCTTAGTATTTTTCTTTTTTGGCTCCTTGCGTTTATTCAAGTTCTTCCGCTTGAACTTAGGCAAAAATCTTTCCCAACTCTGTGTCCTCAGTTCAGGATCTTTTGATAATTCCCGTTTGATCATCAAAGTCTTGAATAAATTTAGAATGTCACAAAGAAGTAATTAAAAAAGACAGTGTTACAGTCAGTAGTCAAGAGATCTAAACTACAAGCTTTACCAAACTTAAAGTGAATATGCTACACCTGAACCTTCTGTCTCTCCCTTCAGTAAGAGCAGAGGTGTTTAATTACAAACAGAACCAGAAAGATAGATATGTCTCAAAAATGAGGACAGACTGCACTACAGAAGGTGTCTCAGTTCAAATGAGCAAGTAACAAGTAAACAACTGGAGAGTTTTATACACACTTTCCCTTTAATGTTTTGTCAGATAGTTTTAATAATACTACGGCACTTATAAAAGGCTATCAAATTATTGAAGGATATCAAAATAATTTTTTTTAAAGAATCACATTGCAGAAAATCTCAAAAATAGCTTACCACACAGGAACATGCAACCTATTAGCTTACAACTCTCTAAGAAATAGCTGTTTCTTGCAAATAAAGATGTACAGTGGACCATGCTAACCTTGATGTTATATATGGGATGTATATTCTTCATTGTGTCCAGAACAACTTTTCTAACCTGTATGTATCAAAAAACAAACAAAAGACCTCAGCAAATGTTTAATATTATAATAAATTAAAATATCAGCTAAATTACTATGCTTCTTCTCCTCTCAGCCCCCAAATTAGGTACATTTAAAACACTAATGCACATGGCTAACTAGAAGGCACAACACTTCAAAAATATCAATAACGCAGTAATGTTTTTAGTACACTCCAGCATGCCCTAGAACATTATTGTTAGTGTGGATTTTATCATGTCATGAGACACTCCTGCTTTTAACAAGCATTCTTTTCCTACATAATGACTAAAAACATTGTATGTTCCTTAAGATTATGTAACATTAACTGCAGTATTTTCACCCTTACACCTCTTATGCAAAACTGCAAAAAATCTTGCTAAAAACCCCCCAAGTAGTATTTCACAAATACTTCTTTACTTCCAAGACAGACACACCTCAGAGTCCAAAGAAAATTCAGCAGCTGAGACTATGGACATTTGTGTAAATGTAGCTTACTAACACACAGCTGGAAAGTCAGTGAGATACTCTCAAGGCTTCCAGATTTCACCTCTCCAGATTTCACCTTTCTGTCCTCGATTTGGGCACAGAAATCTACACAAACTGCTTTTCCCTACCTCTTTTAGCCCACTAAAAGGTCCAAGAGCTGAAACAGTGTTGCCTTGCACCATAATGTAACAGTTCGTTAGTAGTTCCAGGGCCTACACCAAAAACAAAACAAAACAAAACTTGTAAATTTAAGACACAAATTCGTGTCTAAGAATTGTCTAGCTACTACACCTATAAGAAAATACCTTCAGAGTAGATCCTTTTGGACCAAGAAGTCGTCCTCTTCTTTTTATAAAAGTCTCTTTCTTCCTCACCAGAGAGCCTATTTTAATGATGTCACAAGCAACATCATCCTGAAGGATACGAACAGCCTAAAGAAACAAGCAGGCAATGTCACCTGAATGCAAATATGTTATTCAGAAAAGTCAAGAGAAAACTGCAGTTTATTCTTCTCACTTCACTTTCACATGTATCTACTTTAAGTATCTATTTTATTTTACTTGACTCACTTGAAAATCCCACGTTTTCAAAACGCACTATTTTGTAACTATCGTGATAGAATTTGATACAAACTTCTATGGTTTAATACCTGTTCAAATGGAACGCTTCTTGCCAGAAGTTTTATTAGATCTCTAGCCCTGATGATTGCATATGGATCAAAAGTCTTCTTACTGGTAGTAACAGTCATGCTTCCTTCAATTAGATCCAGTGTTGCATTAATGTACTGCAATATTTGAAAAGAAATAGTGAATCAATCTTTAAATAAGAACCTCTGAATTAATCTTAGTGGTAAGAAGTTAATAAACAGAATACTACATTCTGAACGCAAAGAAGTTACTTTCATCTTAAGAAAATTCACACACAGATGCACACAGAAGAGACTTGATTATGTGTCACAAGGCCCAAAACAACACAGTGGTGAGTGCAACAAAGTCGGCAACATGAGGAGACAATTGCTGCTGCAGGAAGGTCAATAACAAGTGTAAAGAATTTAAAGTAAGGCTACACAGACCTTCACCGATTTCAATGACAATACAAAACCCTACTATTTTATAAGCTTAAAGTAACAGATGTATCTCCCAAAAGATAAAACATAGTCCCACAATCGGGAAGTAGCATACATGCTCACTCAAGGCTTTCTGGACAAGGGGCCAGGACTCTTTCAAGTAAGCTTCTCTATACTTAGGGAATAGCGTCGCAAAACTGCTTTCTTCCAGCAGGCCTTTAGGATTATCTTCTCTTGTAAAGGCTGGCTCTTTCCATCCATCTGGCACAGTGAGAAGTTCAGATTCATCTGTTGTAGGTATAGCAAAAAAAAGTTCTTTTTTTTTTCTCTTTCATCAGGGACTGATACTTCTCTCCATTTAACTACAAAAGCTACAATAACTGAAAGCAGGGACCCAAAATTTTGTTTAGTACTCTGTCGGACGTGTTTCGCATCTCTTCTGACTTTACCAAATCAATAACCCGAAGCAATAGCTTAAGTTAGCTGAGACACGCGTTGTGGATGTTGTGGAAGAACTGATGCGTACCAGGCTTGGGCGAGCAACCAGAGCACTGTGAGGACGGGCGCACCACCAAAAGGCAACCTCCCACTCAAGAGCCGCCTCTGCCCTACTACCCCAGGCCCAGAAGCTGCCTGCCTTCCCCACGCAGCCTCTCCGCCGATACGAGACCGCGGACAAGCTGCCCACTCCCCGAGCCTTTCGGCAAACCGGAGGGACCCCGGGCACCGAACGGGGCCACAGGGCTACCCTCAGCTTTCCAGACTGCAAGCCCTGCACGGACCCTCACCCCGCCCCCACCTGTCGCCGCTTTTTTTTTGTTGTTTCTGGTTTTTTGTTTTTCTTTCGGCTTCGGCCCGATCTCGGCCGCCGCCGGAGGATCCGCCATGTCCGGCCGCAATGCCGCCGCCTCCCGCCCTGCCCCGGAAGAGACGGAAGGTGGATGGGCCTGGGGGCGCGGTGCACGCCGGGAGCTGTGATCCCGGCGGGAGGAGACTCAGAGGGGAGCGGAGGGAGCCGGGGGGGAGAGGGAGGTGTCGGGGCTGAGCTGGGGAGCTGTTGTTACGGCTTTGAGAGAGGTTTATGGTTTGAATTCGGAACAATACGCGTTTCCCTACCGCGATGAGGGCACGGTCTTAAGTTGTGCCGGGGGAGGTTTAGGTTGGACATTAGAAAGAATTTCTTTACTGAGAGGGTGATCAGACATTGGAATGGGCTGCCCAGGGAAGTGGTGGATTCTCCATCCCTGGAGATATTTAAAAAGAGACTGGATGTGGCACTCAGTGCCATGGTCTGGTAACTGCAGCAGTAGTGGATCAAGGGTTGGACTTGATGATCTCTGAGGTCCCTTCCAACCCAGCCAATTCTATGATTCTATGAAGCCGGGAAAACGAAGAGGCGGGGATGGCAGCGGTGCCTCCCAGCGCAGGGCAGCGCCAGCCACCGCTCCCTGCGTCACCGTAAAGGCGCTGGGGTGAGGGCTGTGGGGCAGGCTGTCTGTCTGTCTGTCAAAACGTCTCCCTGCTGCTTTTAAACAAAAAAATCCCCACAGTTCTCAGCTGGAGTTACTTTACCTCAAGGCATGTCTTCACCTGGGTGACAGCAGCGCCTGTGAATTGGGCACAGTCTGTCTCACAGTGACAAGGGTCTGCGGGGTGGTCACCCCTGACTGCCCGGAGGTGGTTCTGCAGCCCAGTGGCTCCAGGACTCCAGTTACAGGCACAGGCCCTAAGAGGTTTTAACACCATGGTGAAATGAAGTGAGGCATATACCAAGCATCTTTCCTTCCTTCTCTTTCATGTGAAACATCTTTTCCAGCCACATTGAATATTGTCACTGTTATGCAACATTAACGGGAAAAGAACCATCATCATCAAAATGTGCACTCCAGTACATTGATAAATGAGTAGTTCAGTGCTTTTAATTTGTGAGACCTAATTATTCAGATGAATCACATAATTCAAGGTTCTTTGAATCCTCCTCCCTGTACCCATAATTGAGCATTTTCTTCAGTAAAAAAGCAAGAATGTGCATTCTTCTCTGTCTTTTATGGGAACCATTAGAAGCGAATGAAGTGAAGACCTGGTAGAGAGCTTTAAGAGCAAGACACTTGCACCCCTTAGGCAGTACAGTCTTGTACTTGGCAGGCCTGCACTCTGGGTTTTTTAATTACTGAAGCAGTAGCATACAGAAATAAAAGTAGTCATTTAAAGAAATATATAAGCTATAGTTTAAAGGAGTCTATTGGAAATTTACTAGCTGAGTAACAGGTAGAAGTAAAAGAAGTAGAAGAATGTAGTTGCTACTGTAAACACCCTTGTGCAAAAGGGTGGCAACTATGTTAATGAGTTCTCAGAAAAGTTATTAATATGTTAATAATTTCTTGGAAATTGTATGAATATGTATATCTCACCTGTATAAAACCTATGTAATCAACTAACCTGGGTGCACGCACATTAGGAGTGATCCCCTGTGCACCCAGCACTGCTGATAAAGAATATCGACTTAATAGTGACAAAGTGCTGTTCAGGTGAATTTCTTTGTTTCATTACCATCACAACAAGAAAGATATTCCTATAATCTGATCTGCAAATAAATTCAACACATTTTAAAATAATTTTTGACACAAAAAAAGTTTTCTTTGAATCTGACTGGTGTCTTTCCTAGTCTGCTTCATCTTCCTGCCCTTTGCCAGCTCCTCTTTCACAGTGAACAGGACTCGGGGATCCCTTCCATCTGGAAGTTTACTGTGGAGTTGGTGCATGCTTTTAGCCATTTATTTTCCTTTGTCTACATCCTTCAAATAGGCACGTGTCCTTTCCGTGCTGTGAGGAGTGCTGGTGGGTCCCTCTGGCTGTTTGGGATGGCTTGCTCTCCATCCTCACTAGGTGGCAGTGACGGCCGCGCGAAGGGCAGAATCCCAAAAGAATCTCCTCCTGCCATGTGGTTTCTGCTGAGGGAATCGATGGCCAGAGACGGAGGCAATGGGGAAGGTGCTCCCCGCTGCCCGCGCAGCCCTGTCCGGCCTGGAGAGGCTGGGGACATTCTCCTGCCTCACCTGGTACGAGCCTTGGGGTGCCGTGTGACAGTGACAGAAAAGTGCAGCGCCCTTGGGCGAGCACAAGAAGGCGAATTTTCTTCCCTCAGGTCTAGGGTCCTCTGTGTCCTGGAGCTGGTCGCTGACCTGGTGGTGTCCCTCAGTGCTGCATAGCCTGCGAGTGTCACCTGGGGGTCCTGCCCAGGTGTGAACGACTCATCAGTGCCAAGGCAAGGCTGGGGGTCGGGGGGAGGCAGCTCATGAAGTGCATAGTGTTTGTCTCCCCTGAGAACTGGACTGATGTTGCAGAAACTCAGCAAAGCAGATCTGGGGAGAGTTTGAGGGAGGAGGATTTGGTTAGATTTAGCACTATTCATAGCCTGACTTCCCCAACTTAAAGGATGCAACATAGCAGCGGGCTGTGGGTGGGGCAAGCGCTCCGTGATGGGAATCAGTTTCCTGAATGGAATAAAAGGGAAGGGATAGGGAGGGGGGCAGGTGGCATGGCCAAAGTGGTGGGTATGGCAGAAGATCCCTGTGGCAGCACTGTCTGGCCATGAGCAGTTTTGAAGGCCATAAGAAAGGTGTCTTGTGAGCTACACCTGTATTTTTTCTGCAGGCTGCAAACCTCTTCCGCAGCATGCCTGCTCTGGCTACACAACCTAGGCCTTTGCAGTGGCAGTGACAGCCGATTTGTGTGCCTGCTCCTCCTCTGCAGCCCAGCTCCTGAGCTGGTTGCTGCTGCATGGGGCTCACTGTGCCCCCCAAGTCCCTGTGATGGAGAAGGAGGGAAGTGCATGGTGTATGGGCCAAGGGTGTTGGAGGGACAACCCTTTCTGGTACAGTGCTGCACTGTAGTGTGTCTTTGCCCACTTGAGACAGATCCACTAAAAATACAGAAAACAGGCAGTTTTGCTGACAGCCTCAGAGACAGTGATTCAGAAAGCTCCCTTGTGTTGTCTCCTATCTAATTCTTTGAAGGAGACTGTCATTCCTCGTATTTCGCCTTATTTCAGGATTTGTAGTGCGGCTGGATACAGGGAAGCCGCTTCCCTAATTCCTGGTAGGGACAGGATGCTCCCACAGACCAATTCCACTCCCCTAGGGCAGCCTTCTCAGGCTCCAGTCAACAGCATGTTTATTTCCTTTTTATTAGTCACCACTCAGATGCAATAACCAGTCACCATGCATCCCATGCATCTGGGAGGTGCCCAGTGCTAGTGCCCAGGTGGCCCTGGCTGGGCTGTGCTGTGGCCCCATTGGACTGGAGTTACCCCACGCACACAGCTGAGCTCCCAGGTGGAAGGGGCAGCTTGAGGGCCAGTGTGAGGTGGCTACTGCATGGCCAGTGAGATTCCCTGTCCTCAGCCACCTCAGCCCCCGGGCTCTGCGCATCCACTCGGCTCTGCCAGCACTGATGCGCAATGTGCTTTCTGAAAGGGGCTTTTGCTGGCAGTGTTTGCTGTGTTCATTGCTGTGACAGCCCAGTGTGGCATGGAGACACCCAGGAGTGAAGGGCTTCTGTGAAGACCTTTGTTTGAATAATACAGATCCCTGGCCTAGCAGGACCCTTGTATCTGCTGAACCCATTGGTGGGCTTTAGGGGGACCTGGGTCAGGTCTGTGTTTGTGTACATGTGCAAGTGTTTTTTCCTCTTAAAAACAAAGACAAAGAATGAAACCACACAGACACACAGCTTCCCTTACATGCATTTCAGGCTATTTGAGAAGAAGGGCAAGACACTGCTGTGAGAATGAAGATGCCTCTTTATTATGCAGTGAAGTAATTATTTCCCAGTCAGTAGACAGGACTCCAGCCACTTGGCACTTCCTTACATGCCATTTTCCAATCCAAAAGAGCAACTTGGGATTTTGTGATAATTCAGGCAAACAGATGAGCTCATGCACATGGCACTCATTCACTAGAAACACCACAGAGAACCCATTCAGACTCAGCACTCATAAATCTGTGTGACACTTTTACCTATTTATAAACTTCTAATGGCAGGTTATGATTGTTATGCAAGCCATTTTCCAGGGATTGATAAACAGCTTGTGTTTATAGAAGCAAGAAGGATCATTAACTACTCTGGGACAGCTATTAATCTGTAGTAAATGTTCAGCATCTGGCTAATTTCTATGTAATTAAATAATCAATATTGCGTTTTTGATTCAAATAACTGGAGAATTGTATTGCAAATTTATCTTAGCTTAGGGTGTTCTTAATTCTTTTAGATTACAACAGGGCAGGGAACAGGCACATGGGAGACCTTCTCTTGGTGTAACAGGCTCTTAAATAACAGGCTCTTTCTTTCATACAAAATATCTCAAATGATCAAGATATAGTCAAAAAGGCTCACCAAAACATACTAATTGGACTGGATGAAGAAAAAACCCCACATAAATATCCTGGCCTTTTTCTGTTATTATAGAGGCCTTTCATTTTTAGAACAAAATTACATCTCTGAGTGACCTCGCAGCAGGATGTAGCCTAGCAGGATTAAAGTAATCAAACAGAAACTCCCCCTGCCCTGCCACCTCCAGAAAAGTCCCTTTTGAATTATTCCCCCTCTAAGATGACCTTTGTGCCCTCTGGCAGTTGGGGTTGTGTTCCTCTTTTCTCTTACATCCTCCCTCTCTCTTTTGCTGGGCAGTGGTGCAAATCAAGTCTCTGATTCTGGTTTGTCCTTGTTCTTGCTGTCAAATCCAGTGGTTTGTAGGAATGCTGACAGATGCAGGAAATGGTGCCTATCACAAACCTGGTTAATCAAGAACCACACGGCAGTGGTGCTGCTGCCTTCTCCCCAGGGAGCTGCAGAAATGCCCAGGCAAGCAACGTTCATCATAGGTAAGAACAGGTTAGTGGGAGCCAAAAATTGTAATTTCAAAAGAAAGAAAAACTTACTGCAACAGCAGAGGACCATATGCTAATTCCCATCCTTTTGAGATACCTTTTCACCAGATAACAAATCTGCACCTTACCACAAGGACACGATGGACAAATACCAACTCACCTTCACTGTTAGCGGTGTTAAAACCTAGAAGACAAAAGAAAAAAGCAGCCATTCCCATAGTCATGTATCTATTCACATTTTGAGGCTGCAAAGACAGAGGAAGATTTTGCAAGAAATAGAGAGGAATATTACTGACCCGATAACAAAGCTTTCAGATGTAGCTACCATGAAGATGCTTGTAAAGTTAGGCATGAAAAGATGAAGATGAGGGAACAACAGCCATCAAAGATTTGTCTCAGCTAAGGGATAGCTGCAGTTGTGAGAGCAAGGGCTTCCCTTGGAGTGAGAGCAGAGAGGAGGGCACATGCTGAACCCTAAGAGGAACAAGGAGCTGGAGAATGAGAGGAGTGCAAACCCTAAAAGCATTAGAAAGGGCTAGCTGGAAAAGCAAAGTAAAGATACTTTGTGGCAGAGGAGAGAAGCCAGGATAAGAAGGAAGAACCAATGTATAAAAAAGACAATAGCTTTGTCTGGAGAAAAACAAGCTACAATAAAATTGCTGTCAATTTGGAGATGAGTAAGCAGCAAAAGTCAAACTGGGAAAGGAATTTAGTTTCATTCTGAAATCAGAGCAGCAGATTTAGATCAAAAGGTCTTTGGAGCAGTGGATGTGCCTAATCACTTATTCATACGATGACTGACAGAATGAGGTTTTTGTCTTGACTTGAGCCCCTGGGAGTTGACAGAAAACAAACACCACACCCTGGCAAGCTGCACTAGGACCACTGAGATATAAATGAGAACAAAAATAGCAGGGTGAAGGTGAGTGCTGGTCAGGGATAGATATGTTGGAATCTGGGGAGGAGGAAGGCAAGGGGCTTGAGGAAGATGGTGGTAGGAGATGCCAGAATATTGGTTCGGAGCTTCAGAGGGAAAGAGTCAAGCATAGATTAAAGGCAGAGATGGCCTAGCAGCTGTTGGGTCCCCAGAGGAAGAGGTGTCTCGCATTACCAAGAGGCACAGGTTTGCCCTGGGCCTTTGGCAGCACCCAGGGTCCCCTCTGCTGGCATGATTCCTGGTCCCTCCACAGTGAGTGCCTTGGGAACCTCAGGGAAAGAAGGAGCAGATCCCCTTCTGCTGCAGGGCAAAGCAGCAGAAGGGGATCTGCTGTGTTCTCTCTGTAAAACTGCAAAGGTTGTTGAAGCTGCACTTTCCAAAATAAGGTTGTTAAAATAATTTTGCAGTTATACCTTAGCAACCAGAGTTTGAGCACAGCTGTTTTTAGAAATTTCTAACATTACTCATGTATGTTATTCTGCAACACACACAGATAAAACACTTCTTCTTTCTCTCGTGTACTAGAATCTGGGCATTATTATGCAGATTTCTAGTATAGTAAAATCACATCAGAATAAATAGCTCTTCTGCACACGAAGGGGAATCCTATTTCATCTTCAGTAACTCAGTAAGCATCATTGCTATTATACCAATTGAAGAGACAGAAAACAATTTTTAATTAAAAATATTTATAGCAGGCATAATACCAACTGCCAGTTTCAGTATCCAGTGAATGCATTTTGCAGCTGGTACTAATTCTCTCTTCTTTCCATGAGGTTAGCCAATATCAGCTGTTCATTAAGCAGAGGACATTTCAGGAGTATCCATATTATATGCTGTAACTAACTGAGAGGTTGTTCCTTTGATAGACTTTATTCAAGATTGCTTTGCTATGTTATTCTGGGACTTTATAAGAGAGAGGTCATTTTCCAGTGATCTGAGTGGGCTGCATCATCAGTTTTATTCAAATCAACCCCACAAACTGCTTTCCAGCAGATAAGAACATTTTAATTAGCAATATATCTTTTGTCTTCTATCTCCAGTGGAGTAGGGGGTGGGAAATTGATTTCAGCACACCCTTCATTTTACTAGAATAGCAGCATAATCAGAAGGTGTCAGCAGAACCACAGGCAAATTAATTTCAAGATACAGAGCTTCACGCAGCCGACTGCATGGCTGCTTCTCATGCCGAGTCCAGCCAGGCTGTGTGGCAACCTCATTGCTGCTGGTGGGACTTAGCAGGGGCAAAGTCTGATACAGAAATGTATCAGATCTTGGGAATGACAGCAGTCAGCAGGGTCACCCTGAAACACTCTCACGCTTCCTCTTCCAGACAGCATGTAAGAAGACATCAGTTTTGTCCTGGTTAGCTGCATATATCAGGTGCCTATCAGGTTAGGTGCATACGTGTAGCTGTAGGTAATGTAGGTGATGCAGCTGGCCCTAAGAGTAGTAAGAGCAGCTCTAAGCCTGTAGCTTCTGCTGTAGCTGTAACTGGCTGGGAGGAAACCAGCAGACAGAATATAGGGCACAGAGGAGTCCTATTCCCACTTATTTCCCTTCCTCCTATCTCTCTGTGTCAGAGGACACATTTCTGAATTGCAGTGTGTCTCTGCCAGTTGTGTGCCCTCTCCCTGTAAAAGCAGGGATTATGCAGCATCCCTTTGTCCTTGGTTCACATTCATGCAGCTCAGAGGGGACTCAGCATGCTGGAGGCTCAAGCCCATAAAAGCTAATACAGAACTTCTTGTTCCCTGTATTCACCCCAGGATAGCTGTCAGTGAGGAAAACCCCCATGATTTATCAAAGTAGCAGCTGGACACTGACAAACCAAGTGGCTTATAACCTGGATTGTGACTTGCTAAATCCCATATGGTTATTGGTTTTCTCTTTAAAAAATAAGCAGTGGGTTTCAAAACCCTGAATTTAGCAAGCTGTGTTTCAGAATTGGAAAAATCAATCCCCATTTGAATCTGTGAAGTCATTTACAATATGCTTATCCTTCCACCCACAATAGATTTTACATGTCCTTCAATAGCAGAGGAGCCCTGGGGACCCACCTGGAAAAGTGAGTAATACATGATTGTGGAGAGGGGTATCTGCAAAGGGATAAAAAGCTGTCTCAGGAGGTGATTCAGAACAAGAATTTAATGTAGAGAGGTGCTCTTGCCACTGCACCTCCACCACCTGCCTGCAGACCAACCTCTGAAGAGCAGCTGCTGATACTTAATTAGCATTTGTGAATATTATGCTGTAATCCATCTTAAAGATTGCAAAAGCCTAACATGTCTGTGTGCTGATCTTGCTATAGGCAAGCATTGCTCCAGTCAGACTCATAGAATAATAGAATCATAGAATAATTTGGGTTAAAATCAAGAGCTTCAAGAAGCCCAGCTCCACCAGCTCTGTACAGGAATGCCCAAGCTGTTACATCTCTTTTATTTTACCTACAGGAAAATAAGTCTTCCAGTCACCCAAAGAGAGAACCCCTTCTTCTTGCATAGATGGCAAGAAAGGCTTCCAGAGCACTTGAGGCAGAGCATATGGAATACAGTCACCACAGTAGTCCCAGGTCTAGATTTTCTCTGTTCCCCTCAGTATTTTGTGTAGATGTGCAGTGTGCATTTGAGTGATGTTCTGTTTATTTTCAAATGTTAGGAAGAAAAATTTTGGTGAAAAAAATGCTGCTAGTGGTGGTGACCTCTGGACAAGGTGATCAGCAGAGTATGAAGCATTCCTTCCTCTGGTACTCAACTGTTTGGTCAGCTGTTCATATAATGGCATATGGAAAAGCAAAACATTATTTCCCCCAAATATTTTGTATGAGTTTAAGTATAGTTCATATGTTGAATAATAGTGGGCTTGCACCAGACCTGGCAAAGGGGTGTAGTCACCTCTAGAGAAAATTCAAGGACCTGGGTATCCATTAGAGGAACTACTAATGGTGGTTGACCAACCACTTTCCTTGCATCAAATGTAAATTTTCAAGGGCAGTAACTTTCTCTAAGTATGAGTTTGTAAAGGAGAGGAATTTGAGATGATCTTGTGCAAAGTACAGCTGGAACTTGAGGTCATGGCCTCAAGTTGTGCCAGGGGATGTTTAGATCGGATGTTAGGAAGAATTTCTTCACAGAAAGGGTTATCAGGCACTGACACAGGCTGCCCAGGGCAGTGGTGGAGTTATATAAAAGACATGTAGATGTGGTGCTTAGAGACAAAGTTTAGTGGTGGACTTGTCTGTGTTAGGTTGACATTTGGACTCAATGATATTGAAGGTCTTTTCCAAACAAGGTAATTCTGTGATTCTGTGTAATGCAGACTGCTGGATGCTGAACACTGAGTTTGTCAGACAGCTGTATCCGATATGGAGGGGAATACAATGGAGCTTATGGATGGCAAAGTAGCTGTTAAAACAACCATTTCAGATAAAATGTCACAGATTGAAATCTGGTTGATAAAATTTCATTTTTGTGTACCACTGGGAGAAAGAAAAGAGCCCATTTGTTCTCCAAGCATTGCACATGGTTAAGCAAACTGCTTGCAGGTTGACAGATCAGAATATTAGAAAGAAAAAGAAAAAAAAAAGAAGGAAAAAAAAAAAGGAAAAGAAAAAAAAAGCCAACCATCTATGAGCATGAATACAAGATGAGTCATTGAACTTTACCCAAAAGTCATGGTTCTTGCCAGGAAGTTATGTCAGGGTATTCTCACAGGCTTTGGCTAGCCAAAGCAGGCAGGCAGAGAGAAAGCAGTGGGGAACAGGGATGCATTCTTCCACCACCATGGCTGGTGAGCACTGCTTGGCTGCTCACTGAAGGAAGAATGTATGTGTTTGTCGAAGCAGACAAGGGGTACCATTATCACATACCTCAGCGGGGTTGTAGATGTCAATCAAATAATTGGTTTTATTTAGAATATGATGTCCAAATGGTCAATGAAGCATTTTGGGTGTCCTGGAAAGATTTTATGTGCAAACCAACTGGAATCTCATTGACGGGAACAGCTTCTTCCTTTCCATCATCCCTCTTCCCATTATTTTCAGTCAGACAGAGCTGGAAGTGGCTGAAAGGCACTTTCAAGGAGCTTGTAACCTTTGAGCAGTTAAGTCTACTGGTGCTAAACATCTGACACTTTGTTTATTAAGAGAGAAATAGGCAAGCACTTGATCATTGAGATGAGTATTTAATACATGAATGGGTAGTGAGAAAACATATTTGTGGCCATTTCAAAAGGCTGTCATACAAGGAGACTCCAAGTCTGAGCAGGCTGGAAAAGCTGCAGGGTGCTTTGAAAATCTCTCAAATGAACTCACATTTGTGAAACACAGAGTTGCTGTTGCAGCTTTCAAAGACAAATGAGAAGTAGGGTGAGAGGGCAGGTGTGGCGCAGGCTGTGGGTACCGAGCTCCAGATTGCCTTTAGCACAACTAGGCTGTAGGGAAGAGGGGTGACCTTGCACAGTTTCCCATGCAGAGCATCACAGCTGCACCCACCCCAAAACAATACAGCAGCAGTCTCCTCACTAAATAGCTGCATGAGTGATGTGTTAAGATTTCCCAGAAACTCAGAGTACAGCTTGTCCTGGTAGGTATAGTACATCTCACAGCCATTGCAGGATAGATGCATCTTCTTACTATGGGAATTTATTATTTGTTCAAGGAAAATTATTAAATGTATATCTATTCAAAACAAGAATTAAAATGAGTGAGGACGTCCAGTAGCTGGAGACAGAAGAATGCTTCAAATGAGACAAAAAAAGGGCAGAAACATTCAGTGAAATGCTTTTTCTCTACTTTAGGAAAATGCAGGATGCTGGCTCCTTTAACATGAACAGAGTGTGTCTTGTGCATCCCAAGTGTTCCAAAGGAATGACTGAGAATGGAATGATTTTTCAGTAGATTCTTAAGTACCAGGGGAAGTACAGTAAAATGTTGGTGTGCTAAATGAACAAGAGAAATAGGGAGGTCACTGGTTGAAAGCTATAGGCTGGTTAGGTTATAGGCTAGAGTTTCCATCCTAGGTGAAACTATGGAAAAGCTCGATGTACAGTTCAGTGTTCAAGATGTACATTTAATCACTGACACCACTGTTTTAGAAGAACAAATTGGCATTATTTAACATTTCTTTAACTTTTCCAGTTTAAAATTTTGGCTGATAAAAGGCAGTTGTGAACACATGACAGACTCTAACCCATGCTCATAACAGGCTAACTCAGTGTTACTTCAAAAACACCCCACCAACCTCAGCAAAAAATCACCGCTGCATAATACAGGACAGTTGTGAAAAGAACTGTTAGATTTCTGACTCAGTAAGTGTAGGAACAAGGCAGTGTTTTTTGCTGAGCACCTGAAAGCAGCTACAAGAATAATGCAAAGCCAATGAGTGGAGGAAGCCCAGGAGGCAATAGAAATAGGCAATGATACAGCAGTAATGCAAAGTGAGCTGGGGTGCTTGCTCAGCTTGAGTCACCCAAACAAGAAGCACCCAAATAGGGCAATGATGAACCACACATCAAGGAAAGAGGAGTGCTGGCCAGACTCTCACAGTGGGACATGGGGCCCTGGAGAAAAAAATGACTCTGTGTAGTGCTTGGGGAATTAAAAGAGAACAAGTAGTACAACTGAAGTCATCGGAACGAAGAGATGTATGACCCCCCAAAAATGGTGACACTCCCCCCCTAAAGATATATGTGACACACACACAGAAAGATACAGGGGTGTATGGAAAAGAAAACTGAGCAACACAGTAACACAAATGCTAATATTCAACGTTTTAGAGATGATCCTGGAAACCTGTGACAAGTTAATGACTACATTTGTTATAGAATAAAATTAACTTTCAGAAGTGACCCACCAAATAATTGGAAGACAGGATAATTGCCAAAATCTCTGAGGAAAATGTCGTTTGCTTATCAAAATCTATAGAGGATGCATCTGTAGGGTTTCAAAATACCTACTATTAAGAAGATATTAATTCAGATATGTTGATACGTATTATCAGTTTTAGGTAGCAGTAATAAGAAATGCTATTTTTACACAAATGCATTTTAAAACAAAACACCCAAAATTATTATCGAAGGGTCAAGATATAAATAACTTAGTGACATCAGCTGAATATTTGGTGCTTTTTTGGATGATATGCTTTAGTCTAACACAAATGATTTAGTTCAATATATGGACATTCAAACAAAATGTAATGAACTGTTCCCTACAGGCAACTGTGCTACATCTAAGGATCCTTTCTTTCCTTCAAATCTGTGACCCTTCCAGTTCTCTCCCCACATTGCTCTGCACACTAAGGTTTACACCGTGGAAACCACAAATAAAGTAGAAAATACCCTTGTAAATCACTGTGGTTAAGCAGCATTTCTTATTTAAGATCTAAGACCATTTGCAAATCAGGAGAGTGAAACCAAAACGAGCAAGACAAACAAGACATGCCAATAGCAAGGGCTGAGATTGTTGAGGCTGTAGGCACGCAGCAAACTCTTCAAGACCCAGCAGGACACTGCTGATTTTGTGGGTCAAATTACCCAATTTCAGCATGTGCTAGACTGAGATATCCTGCCTAAGTGACCTAAATGCCTTTTACTGTGGGTTTGAGCTGTGTGCTGATCCTGTTATCTGTTTGAGAGCAGGAACTTGGTCCTTCCAAAATTAGATAAGGCTTAAAAAAAACAGAAAAGGGCACCAGCAGGCACTGCTATTGGAGTGCTTGCTTGTGCTCTTATACTGTTGGAAATCATTTGCAAAATAGGTATAAAAGGAATGGGCAGGCAGCATGCTCCCAGTTGAACTGTTATAAATATGACAGCATTTGTGTTGACACTACAGGCTGCTTCATTACAAAAAAACAAACCAAACCAAAACCAAACAAAAAGAAAACAACCAAAACCAAAAACACAAAACCAAAAACACAGCCCACAAAAAAACTACAAAACCCAAAGCAAACGAACAAAAAATCAAAGCAAAGAAAAAAGGAAGCTAATATTGCAAAGAGGTTTGTTTTTCAAAAGAGAAAAGTCAAGCATACCTAAAGGAATCTAATATCAGGCTACATAACTGGGTGAGAGTCAAAAGATAATAGGACCTGGATGGCTAAAGAGTAACTCAACCTCACTGATAAAAAATACTTAAAACATGAAAATGTCTTTTACCAAAGAATAAATAAGAATAGGATAAAGATGTGAAAGAGTTTGAACTGCTACTTATATCAGACAATCCTTAGAACTGGATGAAGGACGGGCAAAAAAACCCCGAAAAATGTAGTGCAGGGAAAGGTACTGTATTGCTTTAGGGCTGGTGCTCTTCTATTATCTTAAGGATCCTACTCATTGCTTGCAGACAAGCAACACTTCTCATTAAGTCACAAAACCCAACAATTTCTCTCTTGCTGCTTCCTCAGAAGGGACAGTTCATGAGGAACTGTAAGTGACTGCTATTCAGCTCATCTGCTTTAAAGGGAAAATTAACTTTTAAAAGTTCTCCTTCAGTAGCTAGGCTGAAACATGGCTTTCTACAGACAGCCTTATCCAAAATGTTCATAGCCTGTTGCTTCCTAAACCAAGGCAAAATTCTCCGGGCTTCAAATTTGATCAATTCAACAGTCAGGACAGGTCTGGAGAGCTCTCAGTGCCCCAGGTAAAACTTGAGGAAAGCATCATATTTCAGTGGAGACACAGGGTGATGCACCAAGAGTCATTGCAACTGCAAAATTAGAGGGATAAACAGTCCGGGAAATACCATCAGTGCAGGTGAAATGGTGCTCTTGAGAGCCAGCAATATTGTGAAATTATTTTAAAATCTCCAGAGTATTTTGTCAAGGTAACATTCAACAAAGCTCTGTATAGTTAGAGAGACTGCTATGATGTTTTGAATATTGCAATTTGTCATTTATTCCTTCTCCTGCAAGAGGAAGCTTCTCTCTAATTGATGAGGCTTTGTATGGTAACAAGCAGGCTATGTTATCTCTATGGGCAATGAGAAACCGTGAAGCAAAAATCACTTTATGATTTAGTTCCCATAGCACATGAGGAGGACCAGCAAGGACGTTTTATATACCACTTCAACAATTCCTTCTGGAGAGACCACAGCTTTCCTCTCTGCCTCAGAGAAATAAGAACATACATTGCAACGAGACAACCATTCTGTGCAGGAACATTGTCATACCAGGTCCTTAAGCTAGAAGAAGGGAGTGTGGCTATACCCACCCACTCCCACAGCAAGAACATTTTCTCTCCTGAAGCCCAGTTTGGCTTGCCCAGCTCGTCAAGATCCAGATTTGTTTTTTTTAATTTATTCTACTCACATCAGAGAGCTAAAGGGCAATTGTTTTTCTCCTCAATGTCTTCTCAGTGTCACCACGATCCGTGACTTCTAGCTCTGGGAAATGGTGAAAAGCATCTTCAGAGGGCAGAACCTGTTATTAGATTCATTTCAGCCAAAGGATTTATAATCAGTGGTTTTATTGTGCAACATAAATTAGCAGCAAGACACCTTCCTTTAAAGAAATAATTTGAATTTTCTGCATTTCTTCTCTTTGATTCTTTTGCAAGAGAGAAGTAGATCTCGATGATTTCTAGGCACAAAGATGTGCTGACTTAGGGTTGGATATTGTCTTTGCAGATTTTACAACTTTTTTTTTTTGGTAACCAGGAGGGCACATGGTGAATATATTTAGAGCCATTTCACAGCTTAGCATAGCCTTCCTTGGTTTTTCATTTTGTATGACAGAAAACTGAAAAAACCCTCATTTGTTTGTTTTGCTGCTTCTGGATGGAAAATAGGATGCAACAAAAGTGCAGAAATTTAAAACTATAGAAAATTCGCATGAATCATGTACTGTCCTCAAACTACATTTTGCACTGGAAGTTAATATCTTGGTTGCTGAAAACCTAGCCATAGTCAAGCATTTTCAATAATTAAATCAAAGCAAAGTGGATATTCATTCTGTACTTGGAGAAGAGGCTGCTGCTGCTAAAAGCCAGTACATCTCCTCAATTAATACCTTTGTTCAAGGTGGTCAGCTGTGACTTTCCTCCTTCTAGAGCTCTGTGTTAAGGATGGGGTTTGAAAACAAATCTTGCCATTTTAATACCCTATCGTAACCTTAAAAAGGCCTCCATGATTGTGAATTAAATTTCAAGTCTCTACTTATTCTAAGAAAAAAATGTTGAAAAGATTACATTAGTTTTTCAATATGTAAATTGAAACTTGCATTTAGTAATACTTGGCAAGCACTATGCCATATTTGTTTAAATCACAAATAATATTTAATTTTACTTATTATCCCTCCACAGTAGGCATTACAGTGCTGTGTACTTCCACTGCATCTGCCTGAGGCCACTTAATGGAATTTATGATATGGAATGTTCTGGGAACAGGGCTAGGGCTTGGCTAGCAGAGGTTCTGATCTGCAGTTACATCAATGGCAGGGACCACATGCAGGATGCTGAACGGGTGGGAAATGGGTATTTATCATACTGGGGGGGGGAAGGGAACAGCAGCTTTCCCTGCTGCCTCACATCTGGAGCTGGGCACTCTGGAGGGGGAATGAGGTGCTTCAGGGCAATGAAAGGTGCTGAGGCACTTCAGGGGATCCAACCTGCATTGAAGGTTACTACTACCCATTGAGAAGCCTGATGACCTTAATTTTTTTCTGAATTAGCATTCCAGAAGACATATGTTTATGAAATCCAGGGCAGACTCACAGATTTAGAACTGAGAAAACTTATTATAATGTCATATTATATTGTCAAGTCCCTTTTGGTCTTGACATTTACAGTACCATTTCACCAGGACTTAAGGTTATTACTGTGCTGTAGCTGCATAAAAGATCATGTAAACACCATGTCATAACAGCATTTTATTCTGATAGTTATTTACTCTCAGCTGTAACTAGAGCTACAAGCAGAGCTACAGACCTATGCACTGTGGAAGAGGATGTTTTTCTTTCAAGTAGTCTCTGAGAAAACACTCGAAATGAACCTGTGCACTTTGTACACACGATCAGCTTAATCTTAAATTCTGCTTATAAAGCAATGGCAGCAGACGTAATTTTTTCTTATAAGCTTGAAGTCCAAATGCAAGAGTAAAATAATAGCACATAGAATCATCGAGGTTGGAAAAGACCTCTTAAGATCATCAAGTCCAGCTGTCTGCCCTACAACCCCAGGCCACTAAACTATCTACTGTGGCACCTCATCTACCTGTCTTTTGAACACCTCCAGGAATAGCACCTCTATCACCTTCCTGGGCAGCCTGTTCAAATTTTCTGTGAGGAAATTTTTTTCTAATATGCAACCTGAACCTCCCCTTGGTGGAGTTTGACCCCTTTTCCTCTTGTGCTGTCACTGATCACCAGGGAGCATCTGTCTCACTACAGCCTCCTTTCAGGTAGCTGTAGAGAACAATGAGATCTCCCCTCAGCTTCCTCTTCTCCAAGCTGAACAGCCCCAGTTCCCTCAGCCTGTCCTTGTAAGGCCTGTTCTCCAGATATCTAATCAGCACAGGATCACCTCCCGGGACCTGCTGGCCACACTGTTCCTGATGCAGACCAGGATGGTGTTGGCCTTCTTGGCCACCTGGGCACACTGCTGGCTCACGTTCAGATGGATATCAATCAGCACACCCAGGTTGCCTCTCTGCTAGGCAGATCTCCAGCCACCCCTCCACAAGATGGGGGTTGTTGTGGCCAAAGTGCAAGACCCCATATTTGGCCTTTTTGAAACTCATGCAATTGGCTTTGGCCCATTGATCATGCCTGTCTAGATCACTCTGCAGAGGATCCCTACTCTCCAGTAGATCGACACTCCCACCCAACAGTGTCATCTGCAAATTTACTGAGGGTGCATTTTATCCCTCAACCAAATCATAAAATAAAAGATGTTAAACAGGAGTAGCCCAGCCCCGAGCCCTGGGGAACAACTCTCATGATCAGCTGCCAACTGGATTTAACTCCATTTAGCACAACCTTTTGGACCTGGCCATCCAACCAGTTTTTAATGCAGCACATCTAATGCACATCCAAGCCACGAGCAGCCAGCTTCTCTAGGAGAATGCTGTGGGAAGCCTTGTCAAAGGCATTGCTAAAGTCAAGGTACACAACATCTACAGGTCTTCCCTCATCCCATAAGGGGGTTACAGTGTCATAGAAGGAGATCAGGTTAGTCAAACAGGACCTGTGTTTCATGAACCCATGCTGACTGGGCCTGACCACCTGGTTGTTCTGCATGTACTCCATAATGGCACTCTCCTTGCAAGTGCTGACCTAATTCCTAAATCATGGCACATGTTTCCCAAGGCACTGGGAAACTGGCTGACTGCGTAGGGTCCTGCGACCCCTCTGTAAGCATCTCACCCCCATTATCCCTCCCTGTGTGTGGTGGAGGGCATCAATTTGCTCCAGCCATGGAAGCAAATGTTTTCCCACATAATCACAGTGCCATTGCTTGGTTTAGGGGCATTTGCATTGCTTCTGCAGGCTCAGGCATAGTGTGTTTGGGATAATTTATATCCAAGAAACCTGCAGCTGAGTTCCTAAACATAGAGGCACTCTGATATCATTCATCAATCTGACACTCATTCATCAATACATTCATCAATACTCCTGTTTTTCATCTGAAGGGGTTTATCAAAATTGACTTGCCTTGAATGGCATTTTCATTTGCTCCTGTTTTTCTTCCCACTTTCACATTTCAGTGGCTGGAGGATACAAAAACTGATTACAGGCATGGCCTGTCCTGGCATTTACTTCTTCCCCCAAATGCAAGAGGCCAAATGTGTGTTTGCTGTGGACTAAATACACACATAAGCAGGTCTTATCAGGGCATTATGAAGAGTATAAAAGCAGTTGGTGTACAGTCATCAGCTGTAACAGGAACACTGAAAGGGCTGCTAACTGCCCAGGACCATAAGTAAGGATGCCAGCTGGAAGGTAGTCTAAGAATGAAGTCACACCTCCCTGTGTTTCATATTCAGAAATTTAACCAGCTCCTTGTGCAGAGCTCAGAAATTAAAAGTTGATAAAAAGCAGAATGAACACAGGCAATAATTTACTTTCTTCCTTACCCGTCTTAATTTTATGGTGTACCCTTGCTCATACAAAACTTACCATTAATTTAATCTAAAAATTTAAAAAACATTTAAGGAGTCAGACCTAGAAAAAAAAGTTTGCTAATAAAATGGCTTGCATATGATTTCAAAAGAAGACAAAATTGTTTTATTTATTTAATTTTAAGTTCCCATTGAGTCAGTTATATAGGGGGAAAGACCATTTGATGACAAACTCCAAATCAGTATCTATCTTCCTCACAGGATGTCTGTGATTTTTCCTCTTTCTCACTGTTGTTCTGCAGTGGGGAGTGTTGATTTGAAATACAGACATGGACATGGGGCACCCCTTATGAAAAGGACAGAAAATAAAAATAAACAGAAATAAGGAAATAGAAGCAACATCTGCCTTGGTATGACAGGACTGAGGAACCCAAACTGGATGGCTAGTGGCATAATAAAACTGAACTAAGTTGTCTTTTTCTGGCAGAAGACTCAGACTCAGGCACCACATGTCTGCAGACCAAGTCTTCCTCAAATTCTGATTTTAAGGCATGTATGTGTTTTGAATATGCAAAGAAAGGCTTCTCAAAGGCACTGAAGTGCAAGTCCAAGACCAGGCTTTGGGGTAATTTTCCATAAGAAATGTGGGAATAGGGTCTGAAGGATTCTCAGTAGAATCTGTCTGTGCTTACTGGTGTCTCAAATTATTATTATTTAGACACAGAAAGTCTGTATTAACTTCATGTTATGCCTAGTAAATCTGAAAACAAAATTTGACTTAAATAATAGAGCTTGAAACACTGAATCTAAAGGCCTTCAAATAGCAAATCCTTTTGTGGGTGACTTTGAAATCCAGATAGTAATCCATGCTGTTTGCATTGGTTTTCCTCCTGTACTTCCTCCATTCTGATTGAAAAAAACCATGAAGTTGCACTGTCAAACAGTTGTGCCTGCCCCATCCAAATTCATGGATGTTTTCATTTGTGTTCAGTACTCCAATTCATCAGCCTCATCAGTGTCTTGCACATAGCAGGCTATTTAAAAATGGAAACCAGAAGAGCTTCTGACTGCTCCCTGTCAGAAGCAGAAAACTGAGTGGTACAGGTGATTCAAATGGATGTCTTAAACCAGCTAAACACCTTGAATTAATCCTAATAAAAATCTTTCTTCAAATTTTACACACAGCATTTGGCTACATCATCTCCTTATAAGAAAAGCTGCTTTTTGGTTATTGCTTTAGCATATGCATATGGTCAATTCATAGATGAATAGTGACAAATGCTATGTATTATGTGTCCACATGCCATGGCCTTGTAAACTCTTTGTGTAATACCAGCAATAATAATATATTAACACATCATTGTAAGAAAATGGTTACTATGGTACACTAAAACCAGCAAATTACCTAACCCAGAAATACCTCAAAAAATGAAATTTTAGTTTTCTTAATACAGAAGGCACAGGCGGGCAAGATGGAGCAAACAGTAGAGTATCTGAGCTCAAATACTTGCCCTGCTCTTCCTCACCCAGAGAACACATGTAAAATATTCATCCTATAGCTTTTAACAGATGCCTACCTGGCATGGACCTTGCAATGTACAAAGCCAGGTTAGAGCAATGCATTTGAGCAAGCATCACATTTAAACAAGGTATCACCTCATGTCAAAAAATGCTGCCAGATCTTGATGCCATATCAGCTAGTTGAGGTTTGCTGTGAGGTAGCTCTTCTGCACACTATAAAGGGCACCATCAGTTGTTTTTTCAGCTCCCTCCTTTTGCAAGTCTTTGGTAAAAGGCCTGGCTGTTTGCTTTTTTTCAAAGGGTGTGATTTCCTCTGAGATTCCCTAAGGGCACAGAAGCAAATTCATAATCTAATAATTAATTTTTGTTATTGCCTGCTATGTTATGGAGCCCTTCTATGAAGCTTTGCATATTGCAGCCTGATTGTGAAACAAATCCTTATTCATTATCTGCCAGCAATGCTTATGAAAACAGAGCTAAAGATCAGCCAAAATTTCATTACAGGAAAATGAAAACACTGGAAGATATATGTAAAAAGCATTTAGTAGAAATTAAAGATATGGAAACTAAATCATTTTCTAGTTTTGAATTAAGAACAGAAGCAAAGAGAGACAGCAGAGATGACAGAGATAATTCAGCCTGTGAATGCCTGTTGGAATGCCTGCATTTCTTTCTGCAGGAAAAAAAATTTCAATCTACCATAGTTATTAATGAGGTTTACTGTTAATTAGTCTTCATATTACATGCTTTCACACTATTTTTAATCCTAAGTGTTCTTGTGTCTGACTGTTGTTGATGAATGATATCATATCTTTGTCTGTTAAACTGATTTATTTATTATTATAAATTATTATATAGATTCTTATTTATTATTATTTTATTATTTATAACATATTATTATCTGTTAATAATTTTTTGTTTCCTCTAGCCTTGTTTTTGATAAGATAAACAGACTCCTCCCCTTGAGGATTCCTCATGTTTTCCTTTTTTTTTTTTTTTTTCATGTTGAATTCCCTTCAGTTTCGCATTATCTTCTTTGAATTGCTGACACTTGAAATGGATTCATCTGGCCAGTGAGCTGCTGCCAAACATGAAGGTAATACATCCTACTTACTCCCACTACATATTCCCCTGACTTTAATCACTTGAAGGAAGGGCTGTAACTCCTGTTCAGTGTGACCTCCAGCTCTTTTCCAGTCTGCAGCAGTTTCCTGGAAGGAAACAGTGCCCATTTCCAAAAGGGAAAGGATTTGAGAATGGCTGCAATAAATTAATTTTTTTTTAACAACAATCAGACTATCAGGTGATGCAGACTGCTGTGTTCTGCTGCCTTCTCTGTATCTTGTTTGCCGTTTTGCCTCTATGTACATCATTGCCAGCATTCAGGAAGATGATAAATCTTTAAGACCTATTTCCTGTTCCTTCAAAGCCAAGGGTCATATTTCTGTGACAGGCACAAGCACGGGCTCTGTGTTCAGCAATCTCTTCTCTCCCAATTTTTATTCTAATTGTGGGTCCATTGGTACTGAACTGCATACTATTACCAAGCAGTTGTAGGCAAACACACGAGGTTATATGCAGTTTAGATTCAGTTCTGCAAAGGATCCATTTCAGTTAATGAGGATGCTTAATCATGTAGAAGTGTCTAGTAAATAGGCTTGGAAGTTAAAGCATTGCTTTGCTCCTCACATGATATTGACATTTTGAGTGAAAGCACTGTTACAGTCTCCACTGTCTGAATGCAGCAAGCAAGAATATATATGCTCATTAATAATAACTACTTCCTTCCAGTTTCTTCTTATCTTTCTGTCACTTTCCCATGAGCTTTACAATTTTGGCTTTACAAACTGCGAAGAGAGATCTAAAACTTGTAATTTGGTTCTAGATGCTGTAATTGCACTTGGGTATGCCTGTGTGCTCTCAGCTCACTGCAGACCTGCCAAGCATCTTCATGTTGGCACCAAACTGCAATAACCAAATCCTGCTGGAGATCCCCTGGATAGCCTGATATCAGCCTGCACCTGCTGTATTGCCTGCCACAGCACTGCCCAGCAGGCATGGCCAGAACCCAAGTAGGCACTGGCTACCTCTTCCAGCTGGGACCCAGAGCTGGGCCCACCCTGTGCCACCAGGTCATGATGTTGCTGTCACTCAAGTCCTGTGCTGGGTTCCAAAAAACTTGGATTCCAAGAGATTGGCAGCCTGCTGCCCCAGCAGCTGGAAGCAGAAGAAGTCTTATGGAGCCATAGGCTGCAGCTCTCAGTACAGTTAGTGAAAATAATTCAATAAAAGAGATAGAAAGAAATGCAATTTGATGTTGCGTGCCAAACAGGAGTTCCTGCTGAAGCTTGCCTGGTGCTTACAGATAGGAGACAGCACCCACAGATGTATGGACAGGACCATGCCCCCAGATTCAATGGGGGCATTGTTTTCCATTTGGCTGACCAACAGCTAGCAGAAGGGATGTATAGTGTTACTATACAATTTGTATCATATATTTAGGATGCAGTGGTGCATCTCGTCACTGTGAATTGCTGTGCTGCATTTGCTCTCCTCCTCCAACCTCCTGGACACAGACAAACACAGCATCTGACATCACTTCAGTGAGCCATTCTATAGAAACATTATTCCAGGTGATGAGGGTTTAAAAGCTTTAACTGATCCTATTAACTGTCTTTGGAGAAACCCACCTTACAACTTGATATCCTCGATGCCTCTGGAGGCCAGATGTTTACAGGATGACTAATGGAGCAAAAAGCTTTTCTTCTTTGTGCATGCAGACAAAATCCACATCCCTGGAGACCACCCTTTCTGCCCCATTGCCACATGTGATTTTATATTGAATTTTAAACTCCTGATTCTTTGGAAAAAACCAGGTCTGGTTTCACACTCCAGTGGAAACACTCCAGGGCAGCCCCTGGCAGTGATGCCTGGTCCACCAGAACACTAGCGCTGAGCACGACACAAGAGCAGGCTCCAGAGGTGGACCCAAATCTCTGCAGCCATGACAGCAAAGCAGCTGTGCCCCTGCTCAGCCTAAGGAAATAGGGCAGCAGGCAGTTGCTGGGCTATTGCTCCAACCTGACAAGAGAAGGAACAGAAATCCAGCTTCAGTCCAGCAGCAGATTTATGCAGCCTGCATGACTCTTCACAGTGTGTCCATAGTGGTGTCTCACCCCAGTCTACTGTGGGTATCTCCACAGCACAGCAACTCCCCAGCTGAGGCTGAATGCAGGCAGTCCAGCAGTTTCACTGACAGCACCAATATTAAGGCCATCTCCAGCTGATCCAATGATGAGGAGGAGGCTGAAGGGGTATAAATGCAGCTTAGAGTCTTCCCCATGCACACCTGAACCTAAGCAGGGCTTGGGTGGGCTTCAGCAGATACTGCAGCTGATGGCTCTGAGTTTCATAGGATAATTTGGGTTGGAAGGGACCTCCAAAGGTCATCTAGTTCAACCCCCTGCAGTAAGCAGGGACATTCTCAACTAGATCAGGTTGCTTAGAGCCTCATCAAGCCTCACCTGGAATACCTCCAAGAATGAAGCCTCAGCTACCTCCCTGGGCAACCTGTTCCATTTTTCCACTACCTTCATGGTAAAGAATTTTTTCCTAACATCCAGGCCAAATCCACTCTTCTCTGATTTAAAACCATTGCCCCTTGTGCTATCACTACAAGGCCTTGCAAACAGTCCTTATCCAGCCTTCCTGTAGGACCCCATCAGATACTGGAAGGTTGCTATTAGGTCTCCCTGGAACCATCTCTTCTCCAGACTGAATAAACCCAGCTCACTCAGCCTGTCTTTGTAGGAGAGAGGGCTTTCAGAAACCAAGACTTCTGCACATTCATCACATTTCTTGTCCTGTGTGGTCTGCATCCACACAGTGGCACAGAAGGGCAACAATCTTTAAGATAGGATTCACAGGCATATATGTCAGATGTCACAAAAAAGAAGTAAAAAAAAAAAAGGAAAGATGAACTCAACAAAATGCAATATGTCTGAAGTCCCTTCCATAAATCTGGGCTGAAGAAAGTACTTGAACACACATTCCTAGGAACAGCACTGGTGAGGATGGAGGAGACTAGTGTCAGCTCATCCCTTCTATAACTTTGAAGCATCATTCCTCACAGAGATGAGTTTTAATTACATAAAATTACCGGTCTCTTTACCAATCCTACTTTATGCACATACAGTTCCACCTCTTAAAATTTTTTTGCAACAATCCCCAGGAAGGAGGGAAAGAAGGGGAAGAAAGGCTGGAAGGATGATTCGAGGAACTATAGACCTGTTAGTTTGACCTCAATGACAGGAAAAGTTATGAAGCAGGTCAGCTTGAGTACCATCACATGATATATACAAGATAACCAAGTTATCAAGCCCAGTCAGCATGGGTTTATGAAAAGTAGGTCCTATCTGACTGACCTGATCTCCTTCTACAACAAGATGAGGGTATGAGGGAAGGGCTGTGGACATTGTCTATCTGGACTTTAGTAAAGCTTTTGACACTATCTCTCACAGCATTCTTCTTCAGACACTTATGGCTCTTGGCTTGGATAAATATACCCTGCACGGGATAAAAAATTGGGTGGATGGTTGGGCTGAAAGAGTAATTTTGAATGGAACTAAATCTGTCTGGCAAATGGTCACAAGTAGTGTCCCCCAGGGTTCAGTGCTGGGGCCTCTTCTCTTTAATATCTTCATTAATGATTTGGATGAGGGCATTAAGTTGTACCATCAGTAAATTTGCAGATGACACCAAACTGGGTGGCTGTGTGGATCTGCTGGAGGGTAGGGAAGCCTTACAGCAGGACTCAGACAGGTTGGGCCAATGGGCCAAGGTTAATTGTGTGAGGTTTAACAAGGCCAAGTACCAGGTCTTGCACCTGGGTCATAAGAACCCCATGGTAAGCTACAGACTTGGGGAAGTGTGGTTAGAGAGCTGTAAGCTGGAAGGGGACCTGGGGTATTGGGTGACAATCGACTTAATATGAGTCTGCAGTGTGCACAGGTGGCCAAGAAGGCCAGTGGCATCCTGGCTTGTATTAGGAACTCAGTGGCCAGCAGGAATAGGGAGGTGATCATCCCTCTGTACTCAGCTCTGGTGAGGCCCCATCCTGAGTCCTGTGTTCAGTTCTGGGCACCTCACTATGGGAGGGACACAGAAGTGCTGGAGAGTGTCCAGAGAAGGGCACTGAGGCTCATGAAGGGCCTGGAGCACAAGTCCTGTGAGGAGAGGCTGAGGGAGCTGGGGGTGTTTAGTGTGGAGAAGAGGAGGCTGAGAGGAGACCTTAGAGCTCTCTTCAACTACCTGAAGGGAGGTTGGAGCGAGGAGGGAAACGGCCTCATCTCCTTAGTGACTGTGATAGGACTGGAGGGAATGGATGGAAGCTGTGCCAGGGGAGGGTTAGGCTGGATGACAGGAAACATTTTTCCACTGAGAGGGTTGTCAGGCATTGGAATGGCCTGCCCAGGACAGTGGTAGAAATCACCATCCCTGGAGGGATTTAAAAGGCATTTGGACCTGGTCCTTAAGGACATTTAAACCTTAAGGTCCTTAAGGTTTAGTAGCTGACTGTGGTCACAGGTTGGACTGGATGATCTTGGAGGTCTCTTCCAACCTAAACATTGTGTGATTCTGTGAATACAACCACTGAATTATTAATATTTAAATCAACACCTATTCTTAAATAGCTACAGTTTAGTCTGCATTATAAAGCAAATTAATTTTTATTCAAGTGATACTGATGCAGTGCTACCAGCCTCCTTCATCATAAATTCTAAGATCAATGCCCAAGAGAGCCCTGGAAAAGAAGGGCTGCCCTGGGTAATGACAGTGTGAAGGATGCCAGGGAGCAGTTACTTTTTGCCCTTAAAAGACGAATGCATTACTCTACACTGAGAGGGATTTTTGATAGCTGGCCTTGTGTATGCTAAAGTGTTGCGACGAGCCTTCTCTTGGGGACTCGGCTCTTCTTCAGAGCTCTCTTGCCATCCCTCTCCTCAGGCATCTTCATCTCTTTTCTGCTTCTGGGAGCATGCCTTTTATTTTGCCCTTCGGCCCCCCCCTTTCTGGCTGGGGCAGGCCCTAATTATTGGGCACAGCTGGGCCTAAGCTCCCAGTTCATTATTGGCGACACCTGAGGACTTGTGGTTCTCTCTACACTAAAGAATCATAGATGTTCCTGCCAAGCCTCTGTTCAGAAACTGAAAAGGCCATAAAGTGTTTTAATGTAGTTATTCACAGCTTTTTTTAAAAGACACTCAGAAGAAACCAGGTTTGTTGCTTTCATTTTCTCCTTCCGTCTCTCCTCAGGTCTTTTCCTTGGCTAGAATGAGGTTTAACTGCCCCCTGTGTTAACTGGGTGTCATGTTCCAAAGGCTGGAAATGTGGAGATTCTTGTTGGATCCCACAAGAACACACTAAAGATAGAGTTTCTCTTCCTTTTATGCTATCCATTTTTTGCTGTACCACAGCTGCTAGCCAAGCGTTGCTTGTCTGACTTGTCCTGGAAAGTTCCACCAAGTGGTCACCCCAGTTGTAGTTTGCCATCTGCTGGGTCAGCAGGATTAACAGTTTTTTGCTAGGTGTTTTCCCCTACTTGTCTCTCCTAATTAACAGTGTCTAACCTTGGCCTGTCAGGGAGCTGGTTTTTCTCAAACTTTATGACTTCTCTCTTATCTCTTCTCAAGCTGCCTCTTCCCAAGGCCTTCAGACTGCTCAAGGCAAACACACCATTCATCACCCTTGTTACAGAAAGGGATGATTCAGGGAACTGAAAGAAAGAGGGAGCAAGATAAGAGTATCTGCAAGACACCACCTGCAGGATTCCGTGGCCTGGGGTGGTGGGCCAGTCCTATGCAGAGCTCCAGGCAACATTTCTTTCCCCCCTCTCCCTCCTCCCCTATAGTATGCCATTTGTAGGGGAGGGGAAGGTAGTGCTTCCTCTTGTTTGAGGCAAAGCCTGACAGGAACTGCACACTGAGGGAGTCTGAACAGCAGGTCAAGATGGATAAATGCAACAAAAATACTACTGGAGCTTTAGCAATTCTCCATTCCCATTATTTTTTTACATTCTTTCTCCTTGCTATCCTTTATTAAAAGCCTGTATTGATTTTTGCTGTGTCCCTCTGCCTGCTCTCCCACTGATCACTCAGATGCTTCTAGGAATTTAAATAGACTCTCACATGTGGTGTGCTCAGTTCTGAAAGTTGCTTAAAAGGATACTGTCAAGACGTTTCCTTCATTTATTTTTTAAACGCTTAACATCTTAAAATTCAAATATATTTCGTTTTGATGGGATTGATGTTTAGTTAAGCATAGGTCAGATGCAAATTTCCCATATTGCCAGGGCTATAACTGAACTAACATTTTTTCTTCATTGGAGAACTCCTACCAATAGAAACATTCCTTACGCTGTAAAATAACAAATTCAGGTCTTCTGCAGAAAAACCTAAAAAAAAAAAAAAAAAAAAAGAAAAAATTGTGACATGAACTTGTTGTTTTACGTAGTTAGAGAAATTGGTGTTGGAATCTCTTTTATTTATTATTCCTTTGATGCATGGTGAGAATGGAAAAATCACCAGCAATGTCTATCTTTTTGCACTTATTTACATAAACACACTTTTTTTTTTGTTTATAACTTAAACTGTGTATCAAATACCAACTGCAAACTACCTTCTCCTTCTTCACTGTAAAGTATGAAAATTGGAAAGGAAAAAATAAAGGAAAAAATAAATTTTAAAAAATCAAGTATTCTCTTTGACACAGTCATGCTGGATGATACATCTTTCTCATTTGTTTGTGATTTCCTACCATGATAACCTTGCCCACAAAGAATGGTTCTTTACCAAGAGAAACATAAGACAATGGGATAAGAGCCATGAATAGCTGCAGTGGGAAATTTGAGAAGAAAACTAGATGAATAGGTTTTTCACAGCCAAAGTATGTGTGGAAGAAATTAAATTGGACTACCAAGCTTGCAGTATGTGAACACATTATTCAAGTTCACTACAACACACAAGGCCAATTCCCTTCTTCTCCATATTCATCCTGTACTTCCACACCATCCCATTTATGTCCTCAGTGATCCAGTTGCTACTGCATATGTCAGCTTTTCTGTTGGGCCATAAAACCCCCACAAAATAATTGTAGCATAGTTTCTTCCTTCTCTTCTCCTTTTCCTTTCTGAATCTTTGCCCTCCATCATTTCCTAAGTGCATTCACCACTCAGCCTAACAGCATGTAACACAGATTTTAATTCTCTGTTCATGAATATTTTCTCCCTTGCCCTGTGTTCCACAAGCATTATGCTACTGTGGGTTGGGAAGTGATGCCAGACACTGCCGACATATTTTAAAGGTATTTAATCTCTTTGCTGATTGTGTTTATATGATGGGGGGGAGATAAAAGCTTGTGCACACTGCAGAGCTGATGTGCACCCACACCATGATGAGGGCCATGCTTCATGGGCTTTGACTTTGGACCACTGTGGTCCCCAGGATGCTGGTGAGGATAGATGTCCCCAGTGATCCCCCTCCATTCTTGTTACAACATGGGAACATCCAGGACTCTTCCCAAAGGCAAGGCAGCTTAAGACTTGCAAGGGTCTTCCATACTTCCTAACTCTCCTGCCCCCTGGGACAGGAAAAGAAAGATCAAATAACTTTCTCTATGAGTCCATAAGGCTCTGTCAGCCTTATGCTGGTGACAGCTCTGTCACCCATCCAGCTGAAACGTTTGGGGTGCAGGAGAACACGGTGCTTGACCCCATTCACAGTAGTTTAAATATCTCATTAAGGTAGCGATGGTTTTGTACATCAGTCCTACCCTTCTTTCCACAGAGAGAAGAAAGATAGCACAGGTATCATATGCTTAAGAAAGCATAAGACAGTGGGCTTTGGAGCCAGCCTGTATTTTTCTTTGTGGTTCAAAAGAGCTAAACAGCAAACAAGATGTAAACACCACAGACCCACTGACAGCGGGACATCAATCAGAAAATGAAGCGTTCTCTTGGCAGATGGCTGACTTGGAATTGCTACCAGAGGAAAATCTGGTAACAAATATGGTTTTGAGGTGTTTGTATTCTGGTTATCATGCCTGCTGATTGAGAAGCTGTTTTAAGTTACACACAGTCACCCTTCCAAAACCAGAAAATACTTCAAAAGCAGCTGATCTGCTGGAGCAATGAAATGATGTGCAAACACAGGTCAAAGGGTGGCTTCTCCAGGCAGAAACATGCCCTACGTAGAGAAACCCCACTTTTGCTGTACACATGCAACCAGAGTGAGTGTCTGTGCCTTTGAACAAGCAAGTACCCCCTCTGCCTCCTCCACCCCCAAAGAAAATGAACTGAGAGTGCTCACTGCATAAAATCATGCAGAAATTGGCCCAAAGGACTTCAACTGATTTGTAATTTTTAGGCACAAAATGCTTTCTGTAGACAGAAACAGAAAGTAAAAGAGATTCTAACCTAATATAACAGTAAAGAAACCCATGTGTATTTTGGATGAAGCTACAATTTTGGTCTTGGACAGGAATCACAACCATGAATTATATGACAAATAGTGGACCCACTCAGTTTTTTGACCTAGAAAAAGAAACTGTAGTCAAATCAGAAAAAGAAACTGGTTGAGAGAAAGTAATGAGAACTACAACAATTTAAACTAGCATAGGTTGGAGAGGTAGTTACCTTGTGGAATTCTTCAAAGAGTCAACAAATATCCATCTCTGCATTTCTCCCTCCCATTGATGGGCTTATTTAAGATTCTGCTGCTTTCATGCCTGCTACTAAGTCTTAAGGCAAACAGAGCAATGTCAAATAAAGTGGTGATTTTTTTTTTTTTTTAAGGACTTCACAGCATTGAGTGGAGGATGTTTTCATACAAATAGCACTTCCACATATAGAGACCTATAATCTTTAAAATCACTTCTGTGTAGCTGAGACACCCTAAATATCCTTCTACTGGCTGGAACAACAAAATTTCACATGAATGTTCCTTTTCATGTATTAGTACAGAAAAATCCATCAGATATGGGGAGAGGAGGGATGTTTAGGACAGTAGGGTTCACAAAAACTGGATTGCATCCAGATCTGATACAATTTTTCTGCTTAAAATGGTAACAGTACCATTAAGTGTCATTTCCCCATCTTTGAAAAGGAGACAATAGTTACTCTTTTCCTTGTTCTAAGGAGTTTATAACCTTTACCTGGGAGACAATCTCTTCTAATATTTACATTGGCAAGAACTAGGGGATCTTCTAAGACTGGAAACTCTCAGACCTAAGCTACCATAAGTAAGAGACTATAAGAGCAAGGATTAACTTGCTATTAATTCAGATGAAAGGTTATGAAAGCTAGTAAAAAGCAGCTCCTCTTTTGGCTGTTCTGAAGTACTACATGGGTTTTAGATGTTAATGGTAACAACTGTTAATCTGCAGTGTGCCTGACTGATAGGAGTGTTGCTCCATTCAGTTCTTATTAAGCATCTGAAAGCCAGTTGAGCAAACCTTTCCACATTTTCTTACTTTAGAGAGGTGTTTACCCAAAGTTAACTCAAAATTAAGCCAACAAGGGGTTTACAAGTGAAAAGATACCACCAAGTGTTGATAGCTTCTGAAACACAATGTCTTCCAGAAATAGGTTGTAGGTTCCTTTCCATCTTAGAGATGAATGGATCAGCAGGGATTTTAGTCAAAACGAGGGAACAGAGGCAGATGGAAAATTACATATTACATGTCATGGTCACAGCAGTAAACAGAAAAAATTAAAAATTGTCTCTTGAATCAGCAAAATTACATCCAAAGTGGCATGAGACAGAATTGTTTGCTCTTTCTAAAAAGATATCCCTCTCCTTCCATATGGTAACAGCTAACAGGACTGATAAGATAAAAATGCTAATCAGAATGGCTCCTGATAGTGTGATGCAAATTGGTATCAAATACAAGAACTAAGGAATTATGGGAAAACCTGAATACCAGAGGGAACACCCACAGTTACCAATTTGCAATCTACTTAAGAACAAAGGCAACATGCAAAGTCTTCAGATGCCTTAAAAACATAAAGGGTCACATAGCCACTGCAAAGCTAGCACTGAAAAGCAGTTTCCTTGAGCAATAACAAAAACCACCCATTTACTCCTGTGAAGAAGTGTAAAGCAGTTAGATGTTTTCAAGACTCTTGTATGCTTTTGAATTGCAGAAATATATCAAGATGATAACATATTTTTTTCACAGTATTGAAACAAAACATTCAGAGCTCTTTTAAGAGGGATGACTTCCTTCTTGTTCTGGTCAGTTCCACAGAAGACTGAGGAGGAAGAATTTTCTGCTCCCCTTCTTCCTTCTCCCTGTTACAATTTTGGATCTAATTGTCATCTTCCTGCTAGGCCTTTTATTCCTGTTTCAGCAAAGGGAGGTGTTTGTAGTAGCAGGCTGATGTAAGCAGAACAGAGGGAGTCTAAGAGCCAGGCTGCAACTTTGGGGACATTTCTAGTGTATTCCTAAGAGGATTCTGGCTACTTTTTTTCTACTAAAGGACATGGGTTCTCAAGATGGGTTAGAGTGCCAGCCTATGCTATCTAAGAAAAAATTAAAGAGATCATCCTTATCAGCTGGCTTTTGTGAGTACTCTGCTGATGCTACATTTGCTGCCAGGGTAAGTGATATGAAGCAGATGGGACAGAAGAAACTGCACATTTCTGGCTGTGGATAAACCTGACACAACTGCTTGTCTGTGTATTCAGTGAGGGAAGGGTCTTCACAGGCATGAGAGGTTGTGGGGGTGGGACACAGCCTGCTAAGCTCCTGGCACAACTGGCCACAGCAACCCATATCAGAGCATCCTTAGGCATGTGCACAGAGAGCAAAGAAGAAAGTAGCCAGGTTTTCTAGTAGAAAGTTGCCTATAATTTCACCAGAAATTTTATTTCCTAGAAGACACTTCTATTTTCACATACTGGTACATTCTGAGGAAAAAAAAAAAACCAACAAGCCAACAAAACTTTCTTAAAGCTTTTTGTGATGTCTGAATGACATCTGAAATGCACTGCTTTTTGTTCTGGTAAACAAATATTGTTTTGGCTAGCTTGGGAGACTGTTCTGTAACTTCATCTTTGCTACTGAACTAGATGTTCCCTGAGTGAGAACTGATACCAGAACTTTAGAGCAGTTCATAGTCTTTACTTGTACTTTTGTAATATTTGGAAAATTGTAACTAACCAGCTTAGCTAATTTATGTTTTTAATATTTAAATGTTGCTTGTTACACTGAAGCTGACTGCTGTCAGAGCTTCATTCTGAAAGCTCATTAGAACTGCTAAAGATTTAAATACACAGAGCTGAAGAAATACATACATTTTTATAAGGCAGGTATTATGCCAATACTTTGAATTTCATTGGCCTGAACAAATACGCCAGCCTTCTGCAAGGTTTTTTAATCAAGCTTATTTACATTTGCTTGGAAAGGTACATTGCTATTACTCTGAGCTAAATACTTAAATGACATTAGCCAGCAGGATTTTTAGGTTTATGTTTTTAGCTGTCATTAACCTTCTATTATGACAGAGCAAAGGAAAATCAGACAGGGTCTCTTGTGCTGTGTGATTCATGCAGGATGTAGTTAACACGTGGACAGGAGAAGCAAGACTGGCATCTGTAATTTACTTCTAAATGTACCAATAATGTTTAAATATATTATCTGTTAACTTAAGGATGTACGGTTCTTTTCCTGAGCTGTGATTCTGTGAATTTTGGTGGGATGAGACAACCTGCTCATTGCAGAAGGTAATGCAAATGAAAGGGTAAGAAGGGGCAACCAGAGGGGAAAGACGTGGCAGGGACATGCTGATTCTCCTGGGTGATGTGGTAACCTGACATGAGGCATGCAGACAAGACAGAGGTATGGGACAAAACAACCTCTTTCTATTTTCAGTCATGTATTTCTGTTCTATCCCAGCTGAACAAGAGAAATATGTAACCTTGGCAGTAGGGTTACTTTGCTTTATAAATTCTTTTTACTAGCATGTGTGATAAAAAGTCATTAGCTACTGTGGTTACACAGTTCACATTTTCTTTCTTCCCCACCTCGCCACCTCCCATAGCCCCATCATGTTTTTTCCCTTTTGTGCTTATTCTTCCAGCTCTAGTAGTTCCCTTTTCCCACAGTGCAGCAGATACCTGTCCATAAACACCACATAAATTTTCAGAGTGCCAGATTATGATTAGGAAACCATCAATGGGTACATCTGATGAAGGTGTAAATCACCCTTGGTTGTTAGGGATTTTCTATCTATTCTTTGGGAAAAAAAGCACCCCCAGAAGCCAAAAGCTATAAATATATATATGTATATACATCCAGAATCCTCTAGTCAGCAGATCTTATAAATCAATTGGCATTACCACCCCAGCATAAAGAGTGGAGTGCTTAGTTCAGTACTCTGGAGCACAGGTAAAGCCCAGGTCTTCAGGGCTCCTGACCCCTCTCTTTTCCCTAGCACTACCAAACTCTCACTGATGTCCTCACCACCTCTCCCCAAACCTAGCTCCACCTCCTGCCTCTTGCCCTCTTCCCCCTCACACCTGGAACTTCTCTGAATACCCTGATGCAGAGCCCCAAACCAATCCCGTAAATAAGAGTGGGATGTGCTCTGCTAATAACTGCACACATTGGAATTTTCAGCTGCTGGTCTTAGGGTCCTTCAAGTGATACAACACATGACTGAAAGACAGAGCTCTGCTTCTTACTGCATCCTCTAGTGCCACAAACAGCTGAAACTAAAGGCTGGGAGCTGCTCTACAGGTGCCACATCCTGCTGTCCCTTTCCTGCCTTTTTGTCTGGTATTAAAGCTTTGATACTTTGTCATACGATCTTTTGGAGACTAGTACACTTCATCACCTGAGACCATCAGCTTCATTTTCAGAAGTCCCAGAGCAATAGAAGAGGTTACTGCAACCTCTAAGCACAGCAGAGATCCCAAAATGATGGTGCCTTATTCTAGTTCTCAAGAGAGGCGGTTAGCTGCATCACAGTCCCATCCAACATAATTTTTAAGAGAAGGCAAAGGCAATTATTTTTTTTCCTTTCTCCTAATTTATAATGAGAAACAAATACCTTCTGTGACCAGGGAGAACCTGGAAGGAAACATCAAGTGCAGAAGCTCTGGTCAGGGGAAAATAGCTATGTTGTATGAGGTGGTGCCACAGACCTCACAAAACAGACATGCAAAATCCCAAGTGGGATGGAAACAGCCATGGCACAGGCTAGCAGGTTGCCCATCTCAGGAGAGCTGTACTGAATAGAAAATAAGATTTGCAGAAGGTCTTCAGTGACTGCTGTACTGATCTTGTGAGGGGGTCTAGACGAGCTCTTTACTGGGATGCACAATGTCCACCCTAGGTGTGTCCACTGCTCACTATGAGCCTTACTGGAAGGGAGCTTGCAAACATGTTGATGGAAGGCAAGAGATGACAGGAAAGGGAGGTAGAACAAACCAGATGCAGACATTTTGCAGGTAGGTCCTCTCTTCTGGACAATTTAGTTGGGAGCTTGGCTTCCCTCAAATTGATGAAGGGGCAAAGAAAAAAAAAAGACTGTTTCCCTAGAGCTAGGAAGCAGATGGGCTCTTTTACCTTCCAGTCACTCAACAAAGACAGACTCCCCAGGGTTCAAGCAGCTGTACCATGCCTTTGATTATTGGCTTTCATACCTGGGAGCCTCCAGTTTTACCACTTCTCTGAATGAGAAGGAAACACAAGCTTTTAGCCCCTACAGTGCAGATAAAGGGTGTGTTTCTCAGGCTCCTCATACCTTCTTTTTACCTCTCCCTAGCTGGGAGGAGATGAAAAAGACTACTTTCCCTTCCTGCAAAACTCAAGGAAAGCATGACACCGTGTAGAATCCCTAAAAGAATATTTGTCTCAAAACAGCCACCCTGACAAAATGGACATTATGCTCAGGTGGAGGCCTCATTCGATCACCATCTGGACTCTGTTCTCTCAGGGAGAGACCCTCATTTGGGGAACCACCCTGATAAATGGGGCCCTATTCTCACAAGAGCAGCCTCTCCTTCAGTGGCCATACCAATAAATTGAACCTTGTCCTTGCAAGGGGAGCTCTCTTTGGCTACCCTGATAGGTAGTCCCTTATTCCGTAAGGGACAGGGGCAGGCAAGCTGTGCCCTGGGGAGGCAGAGTGACATCTTGTGTGTGCCCTGGGTAAAGCCACTGGAGAGGGGGCATATGCAGAAATAAGGGTTATTGCCCATTCATCCCATCTGGAGGGATTCAAGTGAACACCTGGCTTCACAAGATATGACAGAGTTTCCTTCAAAAAGGTGGGGTCAGATGACTAAAAGAGGCACATTCAAAATGCTGGATGTGTACCTGCCATCCAAGGACCACAGGTTCCTAACAAGAATATCACTGGATCCAAGCTCTTCTTTCTTTCTCTCTCTCTCTGTGTCTCTGTTCCTAACCTTATCTTGGAACATAAGGGTGACATAGTTTCTAACTTTTTTACTTTAAGTTTTACTTTTTAAGGTTACTTTGTTTTGATAGTTGTAACCTCGACTTGGCAATTTCCTTAAATTAATTGTAAAATTGTAATCCTTTGCTTTGAAAGTACCATAATGTCTAATTCTGCAGGTGTAATCTGACACGCTTTATCATCTTACTTAATTTTAAGTAAAGTTGTGGTTTTGTACAAACCTCCTGGGTAATAATCTTACCCCTGAGTACCACTCAGAGAATTCCTGAACTTAATCTCACTGAGTGGGTTGTTAAAAGAGATTAATTAAAGGAGACAGATTAGGCCTAGTAGCACCAGGGCTTCTCTCTGAGGGAGTTTAAAAAGCAAGTCCGAATCTCCGTGGGTCCAGTCCGAATCTCCCTGGGTTGACACCCTCTCTGGGGAACTCTACCCTTATCCACTCAGTGGAATGTCACACTGTGCTCACTCTGTAGGATGTGATACTTGGTTTGGCCCCCACTCCTGGGGAGCCCTGCTCACTTTGTGAGATGTGACAGTGCTGCACCCACCCTGTGGGTCATGACAAACCACCCTGCAGTTTGTACCATGGTTAGCGAGGTGAAGATGGGTCAGCCAAAGGCACAATCCACAACTTTGTGAGACCATTGCAGAAGGACTGTTTCTGACCAAGACTCATTTGACAAGGAGTCCGAAGAGAAAGGGAGTTATAATTTGTTTATCTGAATTGCTTGTCACAGTCACTGCAACACTACTGCTGGGTTTCAGCAAGCTGTATGTCACCTACATGGATTGTAAAGCTGAAATGAGGTCAGAAGAAAGCAGCTTGAATGAGTTTTCTCTTTCCCAGCTAGCTCCTAGGAGTGCTGTTTGGCAGGAATGGAATGCCCAGGTCATGCTGGTTCACCATGGCATTGCACGAGCTAAGTCCCAGCCACCTGGGGACCTTCACAAGCAATTCTGCATGAGTGCATGCAAAGCAGACATGCTTTCCTTCTCACAGTACTCAAGCAGGATGTAATAACTGCTTAAACCAATGACTTACAGACCTAATGATCCCCTTCCTCCTTTCCTGCTCTGGTGCAAGACCAAGTTACTTATCCTGGGCTCTCTTCTTCCCACACCAAAGCCTTTCCCACCAAACAGCTCTCACATCTAGCCAAGGACCTGCTGATACTTTCCTCCCTTTAAGTTTTCATGGGGGATCAGGCAGGGACTGAATTTTCTGAATGAGCTGCTTGGGTGAGAGTCATTCTACCCCAACAGAAACACCACAGGATCAAAGAGGCACAAACTATCTTCAAACAAAACAAAGCAAAACATTAAAGAAGTACTGCTGAAAATCCCAGAGCCGCCAACAGCCAGCTTCACACTCTCCAATAGCCAAGATGATCTAAAAAGAAAGCCTTGATCATGCTGAAAGGAAGGACTTCAACTGATTGCAAGGGTGAAAAGGTTTCAATAAAACCCAAATTCAGTTATTAAATATTTTGGAGGTGCTCACAGAAGTAAAAGCCAAACATGGGAAAATCTATCTTCGCTCCCAGTTTATGACAAAACATTACAGGAAAAAGGGCCTTTATATAAGTAATGGAAAAAATATAACCAAAGGGGGAATTACACTACAGCTTAACGTATGTGAAAATATCAAAATGCAGTAATCAAACCAATGGAGGTCTGGGGGGAAATCTCTTTCATAGTCTCAGTAACTAAATAAAGCAGAGAATTTAAACACAGTATTCACTACATCTGTTTCCTGTCACATGCGCTTCACACACATCCTTTTACCAAATTACAGGCATAGTTAATCTATTAAGCCTAACAAGAATAAAAGAGTAATAGCATCATATTTTCCCTTCTAGGATATTAGTTGCCTGTCATTTTTTTCTCATTATAAAGGTAATGTTATTCTTTGTCTTGAAGCTATTGGGAGGGGTAGAGCAGGAAGGGAGAGGGGATTCAGGGGGGAATCCCAAGCCAGAGGCTCTGCTTCTAGTTTTGCAGAGAGATACCAACATCTTTTATAGGAGGAACAGCTTGTGTGTGTGTGTGTGTGTGTGTGTGTGTGCCTGGAGTACGTCACCACTCACATACAATCTGCTGCAGCTTGGCAAGCTGCAGGTGTGATGCTTACGCTGCTTCTGTGCAAATGGTGTTAATTCCTGTGGACACCCCTCACCACTAAAAGTATGGCAGCTGATAAGAAGCAGCGTTTGTATGAGATAACTTGCAGTAGTGCTTTCAAAATAAACTCTAGAAACCTGGACCGGTACCAAGAGCAGAGAGATTCTGTGCTTGGAGGTGGAAAGGAAAAGGTCTAACCCTACAGAAGCAATTACTTGTGTGGCTGTTGAATAAAATCAAAAGCACTGATTTTATTGCTTTTGTGTTCCTTTTCATCCTGTGGCTTATCTATCTGAGAATACAGTCAGGCCAAATGGAGCAGGAGGAATTGTACGAGCAGCCAGCAGCCAGCTCAGCTACCTGCCAACTGCTTTGGAGGTGTAGGGATATTTTTTTTCTGCAGTTTTAATTTTTATCATCACCATTGACAAGGTAAGTTTGGTTATGAGAGTGGTACAGCAGGGGAAAAAAAAGAGAGGTGAAAGGCAGGAGGCATGAGGGTAGGAAGAGGCAGGCTGGTTGATGCTGAGGTGAGAGGAGGGGGAGGCTGACATTCAAAAGCTCTGCAGCCCTGAGGATGCTTCCCCTATCAGCGACAAAAACAGGGCTACCTTGATTGTGAGAATGTCACCAAGAGGAGGAGGGGTTTGGAAATGTAATTTATGAGTCCTGCTGCTAGAGATTCCTCTTTGTCATTTGCTCCTCAGTGTGTTCTGCATACCAAACACTTCAGCCATAGAAGCAGATGAAGTGCTTTAATGCTACGGAGAACAAGGTACTGCACCTCCTGCTTCACCTCTGCTGCTTCAAAAAGTAACCTGAAAACTGTTTATGTAGCATTTCCTTTGTTGTCTCTATTTTAAAACACCTTCTGAGCAAATAGGCTTAAAAATCAGAGGGCCTAAAGAGTGTGTGATTGCTTCTTCTTCACATACCATATAAATTACAGTTTTATCAGCTGTAACTACACAAGTCTAATTCCACATATCTAAACAATTTTTCATATAACATGGTAATTACAGTAAAATACTGTTATTCAATAAATATTTTAATGTATGTTTAATTAACCTGCTGTGGAGTGCAAGTATATTAACAGCAGCTGCTGGGCATATTTCAAAACAGTAAAATAATAGTATTTTACAGAAATTGGGTAAAAAATAGTCATGCAATTACACTCCTAGCTGTAATGTGCATAGTTTGTGATCTTGTAGGTTAATTCTGCTGGGCTGCACTCCAGTGTCTAGCAGTAGTATGCAATGAGCAGCAGTATCTCCCTGAGACAGTAGATCCCTCTTGACTCTGCAGATACTTCTTCAGCCAAGGAAATGTACAGCAAAACACAGAATGCATCAGAAAGAACAATTCTGAGTTGCTCAGAAAATGCAGCTTCATAAGAGCAATCAAAAACCCCAGTCATGGCAGTCGACTGAGGGCTGCTAGGAAGTTGCAGGCACAGAAGTCCAAACGTGCAGTGCCAGAGCACAGCTGCTGCCCAGCACTTGGCTTTTTTCTTTAAAAAGAAAAGCCCCAGGAACTTCTCTTGTTCTGGGAACCACTAGAGCTGGATGGTGTAGGGCAGCCTTTGGTGGAAGGAGTGATTTAGGGCTCAGGACACAGCAGAGTTTGAGCACAGCCTGGGCTGAGGTCTCAGCAGCAAGTGGGTTGGGGGCTTTAGGGGCCAGAAAGAGTGAAAGCTCTTCTTTCTTTGACATGCTTCTCTGTGCATGGCTTAACTGCAGTTCTAATGTTTTCAACACTCAGCACTGTGCAGAATTAGTGGTCAATAATGCAAACACTAAATAAAGCATGCAAAGGGAAGAGGGAGAGGAAGGGAAGTTGCTCCCTTTGAAGATGAAGAGAACAGAGCATGTTCCTCTGAGAAGAGCTGGTCCACAAACAAAAGTAAAGCTGCTTGAAAGTTTGGCAATCATTCACCAGCATCAATATTTGTTATGGAGGAGCATGCCTTGCCCTAACTTGGATTATCTGGAGATGGCCAATTAAACACTGCAATAAAGTCAATTCCCATTTTTTTCTGTATAATGTGACTACCCATCTGTGTGGTGAACTCAGTAGTTAACTCCACCAAAGCTGCATGCCTGGAGAGTGAAGATCATTGCACATAGTTTGGCTTGGGGAAAATCACGTAGGACTCTGACTTTTCAAGGCAAGATTTTTTAAATACTTTATAACACTTCAGGTAAACATAAACTGGAGAACAAGACAGGTGCACAACTGTGCTCAAAATGCCACTGTTTAATTTTTCCTCTGCATTATCTCTGGAGATATTTACTGTTGGATTTTAAAAGCTGTGTTTCTATCTCTTTAAAATAATTCTGCCTCAGTAGTGACTTGTAATGTAGCTGCCTGTCAGTTCTCCATTCTGCCAAGCTGCAAGCAGCTATGAATTCCCAGGTGCACTGTCCTTGAACCTGAAAGCCCAGAGTTATGTCCTTTTGTAATTCCACGGCCATGAAAGTGGATATTTCACATCCTGATTCCTATTGCATCCTGCTGCAAGGAAATAGAGTGGAAGAAAAAAAACAAAACAAGACAAGACAAAACAAAACAAAACAAAACAACAGAGAAACCTTAGTGTCTCCGGTAATGTTGAGAGTGGTGTTTCAAACAAGAAAAAACAAAATCTAATCGAACAGGTTGGTGTATCTCACGGCTCCTGCACACCTCAGTGTCTGGCATTCAAGTACATGTGCAAGTAATGAAGGAGGCAGAATCTGCACATGCAAAATAGAATATATTAAACTGCCCCTACTCTATAAAGCTCAGGCAGGCCCCAGCCCCTCCTCTCTTTCCCCCGCTCCTCGCTGTGCTGCTGTTCCCCTGCGCTCCTTTATCCCCAGCTCCCCACCTGCTCTCCAGAATCCACATCCATCGGGTGCTGGGAAGAGCCCTGGAGCCCCTCCTGAGTCGACCCTGCTGCAAGGGGCCCTCAGGCACCCATCCCTGCCAGCATCGAGATCGAGTTGTATATTTATATTGATGTTCTTTATCCCATATGTTGTTACTTTTCCCCTGTTCTAGTAAATCTGTTTCTCTCTCTTTTTTTTTTTTCTTTCTTTTTTTGTTTTTCCCCACCTGTAAGTCTCTCATTCCTATTCCCCTTTTATCTTCCATTTGGGAGGGGGGAAGTAACAGAGAATAATACTGAATAATTCTGTTCTCTGTTTTTCCCGTCTGCCAAGCTGCTAAGCCGTGACACTGGCCTTAATAACAGCCAAAAGAAGAAGAAACTCTGTTGACTGCAATATGTTCAGTGTGGGACTGAATTTAAGCCATTGTCTACCATGCCTGACATACAAACAGGCTTTCCTTGAATATCCATAATTTTTTACACCACCAAATTACAAGTCTGTTTATTTTGCACAATGGTAGGAAAACAAGTCTCCATTTATAATTGAATTTCCTCCTATTCCCTGTCCTTTAGCAACCTAAGGTATTCATGGGCTGGAGCATGTGCAGTGCATGCTTACATCTTTGTGCACAACACAGCTGGTAGGACCCATACCAGTAATTGTGCCGCCGAGGAAAAGTCTCTCCCACTGTCCACCAGCAACTGGAAGAACCAAGTAAAACAATTACTTGTAATTTAACTCTCTGTTAGAAAGTGTTTTAAATAGGAACCTCCTCTTCTGTATTAGGAGGTGGAGAAGCATGATACGTATTTTTTAACAGAGGGACTGTAAACACGTGGTCAATATAGAGTCATTGAAAGATTCAGAAAACATAAATGCTCTCAGGGCTGAAAGAAAAATGAAAGATAATTGGGAAACAGGAGGAAGTCTGAAGCTACTGCAGTTGCGAGAAGGACATGGGGATCATCAAGAGAAAAGAAAGATCGAATTTAAGCATATAAATGCTTTGTCCTTGCAGACAAGAAAGGGTCCTTACTTTGCAAACAGCTTTTAGCTTTGTTTATATTAGTTCATTTTGTAATTGCATTTTTTAACCTACTTGGAGAATGTAAAATATGAAATTTTAAGAATATTACCCAATTCTTTCTGAAAAGCAGCAGTCATTACTTTACAGAATCACAGAATCATCTGGGTTGGAAAGCACCTCTGAGATCATCAAGTCCAACCCTTGATCCACTGCCACCGTGGTTCCCAGACCATGGCACTGAGTGCCACATCAGTCTCTTCTTAAAAACCTCCAGGGATAGAGAATCCACCACCTCCCTGGGCAGCCCATTCCAATGCCTGACTGCCCTCTCTGTAAAGAATTTCTTCCTAATATCCAACCCAAACCTCCCCTGGCAGAGCTTAAGTCCCCGCCTCCTGTCTTATTAATAGCTACTTGAGAGAAGAGACCGACCCCCACCTGCATACAACCTGGGCACACTGCTGGCTCATGTTCAGCTTCCTGTCAATCCAGACTCCCAGGTCCCTTTCTGCCTGGCTGCTCTCAGCCACTCTGTGCCCAGCCTGGAGCTCCCCATGGGGTTGTTGTGGCCAAAGTGCAGGACCCGGCACTTGGCCGTGTTAAACCTCATCCCGTTGGAATCAGCCCAACTCTCCAGTCTGTCCAGGTCCCTCTGCAGAGCCCTCCTGCCTTACAGCTGATCCACACTCCCCCCCAACTCAGTGTCATCTGTGAATTTGCTAATGGTGGACTCAATCCCCTCATCTAAATCATCAATGAAGATATTAAACAGAACTGGTCCCAGCACTGATCCCTGGGGGACACCACTGGTGAGCGGCCCCCAGTTGGATCAGCACCGTTCCGCACCACGCTCTGGGGGCCTCCAGCAGTTCCTAACCCAGCACAGAGTGCTCCTGTCTGAGCCCTGGGCTGACAGCTTTTCCAGGAGAATGCTATGGGAATGGTGTCACAGGCTTTGCTGAAGTCCAGGGAGACTCCATCCACAGCCCTCATCATCCTGGTTGGGGGGTCTGTTACAGACTCTCACAGGGTTACCAGACTTATTGGCCCTTGTCTAACATAAGACCTTGTCTTTGTCAATTTTATGCCAATGTATGTAGTTCTATTTAGATTCACAGCTCATATTGATATTGTGGTACCAATTGCTCAGGAGACACATCAATATGTCTCAAACTCTCCATATGAAAACTATTCATAATTCAGTGTTAAGTATTTTTTTAAAATAATTACACTTGAGCTACTGAGAAAATGAATGAGGTTTGTTTGGGGTCCAGTCCTTAATCCCTGTGTGTAATTAATACCTAGCTTCTGTAGCTCCTTCCCTCAACTGGAAGATAGGCAGTGTAACTGAGTATTACCTAATTGCTACCACAGCCCAGGGAGCCAGAGAAATAGCACCTGTATCTCCCTGTAAAGGACTTCTTACACAAGTGTGTTCTCCAAAGCCTAAACTTGCCCATGTTGCACTGGATGATGTGTAGGTGGGGAAAGTTTCTGGAGGAATTGAGAAAGCTTGCTTGCTATAACCCCTTGTTCCACACTGTCTATAGTCAAGAAAAGCAGAGACAAAGCCATGGATTATAGTGTGACCTCCCCTCGCTTCCCAAGGCACTCTACCCCTATCAGCCAACTTTATGTGAAGAAGCAGCAGGTGAAAGGAGGGCCCCTTGCAGATTTTGGAATTGCTGACCAGTTGTTGGATTTCAATTTGGTGCTGTGGATGGCCAAATAATAAAAAGCCAAAAGATTTTATAACATCTCTGGTTATAAGAGGCTTTACTTTTGGTGGTTTCCGGGCAACAGCTCCATAAACCACAGTTAGGGAAGACTGGACAACATTTCTAAGTCATGAAGGCTCCTTTCAGTTCTGTGTACGCAGTTTTACGTATTTTATAAGTATCTAAACAAATAATAGCACGTTTCCTCAATTCAGCAGGAAGGGGGAGAAATCTGATTCAACTGTGTAAATACTCAATCAGATACTGTGTTTAGAGAAGCAAGTGGTTTCTGATGCAAGAATTTGTACACGGTTTTGAGTAGTGACCTCTTTGCATATTATGTAAATCCTGTCCTCTGGTTATTACTCTCTGGAATACGTGATGTGATTAAATGTAATGTGAAATGTATTCTCCAAGCTTCTGGTTAGATAACTGCTTACACACTGACTTCTTATGCCCATGAAAGCATGACTACTAGTGTTCAGCTGGTTGCTTACCATGTTCTAGCTTCAAAGAAAATAAATGTTTCTGCATTGCTAAAATGTTATATAGTTCATACTCCCAGGGAACAGCAGGTGGATAAAATAATTTAGAAAAAAAAGAATAGATATTGTAGACTCGTGCTAATGGAGAACAATACAGTTTTCATCTCTTGAATTTTATCTCATGGTATTTACAAACTGTTTGAAATGAGCTGACTGGAGCTCCCCATGCTGGTCTTTGGCAGCCTTCTGAGAAGGCCTTGACTGTCAGGACAAAAAAACCTTGCAATATGGGGAAGTCTGCACCCAGTGCCTGTCAGATCAGCTAAGCTGACACCTGCACAGAAACAGTAAGCTCATTTTACTAAACTGCATCCCAGATCTTGCAGTTTTATGTACGAAAGAGGTCATAAAATGTGTGACTTTTAGAAAAACTGGTGACACTGCTAAATCAGAAATTTAGGAGTGCAGAGCTGAGAGATCTACATTTTTGCAATAGCAGTTTTTTTCAAAGCATTTTTTATGGTGAGGAGTATAAAAAGATTTCAAAAAGAGCATGAAACATGGTACACAAAAGGCTAAAATCTGACAAGCAGCTAGTGTGTTAGGAAATTACACAAAGTATTTGTAATCAATGAAAAAGGTCCTTCTGGGTGATGGGTAGTGTACTTGTTTTGCCTTTAGTCATGGCAGTCAGAACCCATCCTCAACATATCTATTGTGGCTACCAACAAATAGGAAGAGCAAGTGGATATTTCTCAGTTTTACAGTTTAGCAATCTTACATCCTCAGCTAGGATGGCCCTTAGTCGTGAAAACAAAAAAAAAAAACACAACTAAAATGTTGCCCTGGAAGTATTAATCCAGAAAGGTGCAGTTGCAGCCCCATTGGACATGGCACATTTACATGATCAAACTACTTTTCAAAATGAAGCTTTACATACAACCAGCAAATTTTGTAAAGGAGAGGAAGTCCTTCTGCATCCAGTCATTACCCCTGATGCCACCTGAGTTGCACAAACCTGTCTCAGCAGTGCAACTGTGCAGTATAAGCTCTGTGCACCCAGGGAGGCTTATGCTCAAAGTCCTTCACACATGGGGGTGCTTTGGGTCCTGCAAGTTTTGAATTTCCTAAATATTTGAACAAATAAAATGTTCTGTAATCTCAAATTAAGGTCAAATCAGTTGATGCTTTTCTAATACCAGAAATGACATTTAGGGTGCTTTTGGGCTCTGTGTTTATGCACATTATTCTTTCAGCCTCATTGTAAGGGTGTTACCTCAAGAATCTCATCATCCTCAGTGGCATTGCAGAACAGGTTTGGGGCCTCAGGAGGAAATGGCAGACAGTGCTGAGAATTACCCCTTATAGGCCAAAAGTACCATCAAGGCCGACTCACCCTAAACCAAACCATGAATTATTCATTAAAACATACCTTCTATATCTTCAGATCTGGGACATGACACGTTTTCAGATGAAATGTCTGCTTTGTAATGCAAACACACGTTGTGGCAGAGAGAATGCCTAAGCAGTCATGGTGCTGGTTGGCACAGGTATCTGTTGCAGAGACTGGCCTGATGATAGAGAAATTTTGCATGTTAGGTTAGAAGATCATTGGAAGAACTGTGAAAAAGGAAAAAGATATAGAGCCTATAGGCCTAAACCGTTGCTGACTCATCACTCAAGGTAAGTGTAATGTGGTTACCTTGAAAATTTAAAAAAAATGCTCCTTGAATCAGCAAAATTACATCCAATCTCGCATGAGGCAGCGCCACCATAGCTCGCTCTGCTTAAAATGTATCCGACTTATTTCCACTAGCAAACTTATTTCCCTTCCACACTGGCAACGCCTTTTCCCTCTTTACAATTTTTAAATGTGTCAAGACTAATCTCATCAAAGTGCTAATCAGAACCACTCCTGATAAACGGCCAGGCAGCTAATGCAAATTGGTAGCAAATGCAAGAACTGAAGTATTCCGGCAATACCTGAATACAAAGGGAAGACCTGCATTTACCAATTTGCAACGCCTGGCAATAACTGATGAGAAGGAACTTTTTACTACAAAAAATCATAGGAAAAAGGGGAAAGTCAGAAGCGAATCAGCAGCACACCAGAAGCGAGCCGGCAGCGACCAACAAGAGGAAGCAGCACCAAGGAGCAGCAGAGAGCACCCCCAGCAGTGACTTCAGAGAGACAGCGATCCCAGGCGTGAGGAGGTGATGCTTTGGAGGATGATAAGAACGCTAATCGCTCTCTTTCTTTTCTTAATAGCCCTTTCTCTGGGGTGATTAATTTGTTTAAAAACCTGTTTTCCCTGCATTTCTCTCCCACTATTAATTCCTTCCAAAGACTCTTCAGCGTGGTGTTATTTCCCCTGAAATAAAAGTGTAATTCGTCCAAACCATAGAGTTGGTTGCTTTTACAATTTGTAGGACGTAATGGCTAGTATTCCCTCGCAAGCAAAATATAAAATAATAGTTACGGATCGTGACAGTAAGTCAATTATTACACGCAAGCAGTAAAAGAGGAAGCAGACGTATTGATCTGTGACAGCAGAACTTCTGTTTAGCATCAGTGCTCTGTATTTGAGATCAAGAATATAATGTCAAACATAGATGTATAAATTAAGTCATAGACAGTTCACCAGGGGTCTACACTCCAGTCCCCTTTATATCTCATGAAACTCTTGATAATTGAGACCACAACCATCCAGAAGCTGAACTCTAGAACTTCTCATTACAGGTCCCCCTGGGCTGAGGGTTGCCTAGACACCAGGTATTTACACTTAGAGGTGTTTGGCTGCTAGCCTGCTGAGCAATGCATCAGCACGCTAGTTGTGCCTAATTTCACATATGATTAGGGTCAGACCTACCATTTTGTGCTTCTCCAGGAACTCTGTGGACAGCAGGTGGAGATGTCCCTCCCCATGAGCTCTCTGTCTCCATCTCCCTGAAGTCCTCAGCGTGTGCCTGGCAGTCTGTAATGTGGTCTGAGCAGAAGTGGAGATGAGACAGACTGCTCAGCCAAAGCCTGCTCGGGGGAGGAAAAGCTGCTTGCCTTCCTCGAGTTGAACTGCTTTCCTTGAATTAGCTCCTGTGATTAGAAAGGGGTATTTAATGTCAGACATTTACTGCTAAGCATGCCAGGCTGATGTGAACTCAGTCTGAAAACAGCGACTTTTAAAATTTCATGCAGTTTTACACACAAACACATACAACTGTAATTAAAAGTTGTGCTAAGAATGTTTACCAGGGCAAATATACCTTTGGCCTGCATTTGGGGTCCTAAGGCCCTCAGACAGCTCTTCAAATGACCTCCAGCGTGGAAAGCAATAGGAAACCACGTGTGGTGCATGCACAATGCAGCATGTGAAGACTGAAGATGTCACAAAGCCACACTGGAGTTAAAGTAGTTGTAATTGGTGGCATCTGGTGGGATGCTATGAGCATTGTTCAGTTCTGCCATAGCTGAATGTGAGCCTGAGGATGCTAATTTGTCATGAAGGTCATGATGGAGAGAGGAGGATAGTACAAACCCATGCACTTCACTTTCCTTAATTGCATTCCCTCCACACTTGGACCTCCTACTTCTGCCTTTCCTTTACTATATTTTTAGCAATTTAAAGGAGAAGTTGCATAAATTACCATCAGCTGGACACATCTTTCAGACTGCATCACTTTGAAAAAATTCTTCATTCTCCCTCAGTATCTCCCTATATTCTATCAGACAAAGTAAGAGGGGTTTGCTCTCTCATTCAGGAGTTGGTACATGGAGAGTGAACTGTACCTTAACATGTTACATAATCCATATCCCCACAGTGGAAGGACCTCTGCCTTCATAAAATACTAATTTGCCAGGCTTTAAAATCATGCTTTTCCCCAGCCTTCCCAGAGCTGCCCTACAGAGCCTCTCTGCATTCCATCTTTTCCTAGCTCAGCCACTCATCCTTTAGTGTCCTTGCCTCTCCCTGTGTCTCCTCCTCTCTTACACACACACCCACACAGAAAAATAATGAGTTGAAAGAAGCAGTGCAAAGGCACTACAGATGATTTATGCCAGGTTGGGTACATCAGAAGAAGTCACTGGTGTGAAAAGGCTCTGGATGGGAAAGAGGTCACACCACTGTTTCAGGTGCTGTCATTGCTCCCAGGGACATGTTATTGGTGACTCCAGTGAAGTCGTGTGTGTACCATTTTATGCATAAGAACTGGAAGCAACAAGGCCTCTGATTCCACCTAAGCTATAATGGGATTCGGGCTCCTAACCCTCAAATCCTTTTGTAAATCCCAGTATAAATGTCTTTGATGCAAACTAAAAAAAAACCTCTCCTTCCTGTCAATAGAGCACATCTGTATTGGCTCTTAAACTGTGCCATTACTGTGGAACATAACATTTTCAATTAACACCAAATGCCTTCTCCCCCAGACCCCAGAGTGCTGTGTGTGCCTGTCTCTGTGTAGGTGAAGGAAAGGAAGGCTGAATGAAAGTGCATTTTGAATTGTGTCCTGTAAGTGCAAAAAAAAGTAAAAAGATCATTTTTTTCACAATAGCATTTAAAAACACACTATAAAAATAAGAACAGAGAACTGAGGATTTACTAAGTCCAGCATGGTAAGATATTTGTGGATGCATCATTCACCTCCTTACATTATGTTTTTCTGTATTCTTGACACAGAGGCAATATTACTTTATCCTTCTGGAATAAATTTTTTTTGTAGACAAAGCAATTTGACAAATGTTAGTCTGATGACAGCTCTGGATATAGGGCAATTATCAAGCAGGGAACTGGTGACAGGGCTGAGAAAAAACACCTCTTTCCCCTGGAAGCAGGAGGGCCGTGGACCACCACCATCAGCCAAAACCGAGGTTTTTGCATTTTGAACTCCCACCCTGAATTCATAATTACCCTGGAAGAGTACAGACTCATTTGTATTTAGACGTTTATTTTGTTCTGCTCCATCCTAAGACACAATGAGCATCTGGAAGACCCAGAAAATAATCTTGATAGGAAACAAAGGAAGAAAAGCAAATATTTCTCTCAGTGACCTCAAAGCCAGCAGCTTATAAACTGTGAGCCCTTAAGCATATGAATGAGGACAGCAAGCAGCAGTAGCATTCCTGTGGGTGCCTTGATCTGCCTGAGCTGCAGCAGTCACCACTGGCAACCACTGGGGTGAGAGCTGTATATCACCGGTGGCAGAGGAAAATAGGGGGGGGAATGCTTGCTGAGTTAAAAGTAGCTAGAGACAGTGGAATATGGAATGCTATATAGATCAGATTGTTGCTATCCTTCAGCTTCTTTTAATATAGGTACTCTGATTAATATTTTGTAACTGCTGGAGAATAGGAGTTAATGCTTTGTGCTCACTGAAATAGAGGGGTTTCAGCTTTCCCCTCATAGCTATGTGCTGTGTGTTCCTAACCCTAACAGCTCACACCACAGCTGACCTCCGACCCATCACTGGACTGTCCTGTCCCTCTGAGAACAAATCCTGCATTTATTTTGCAGAGCCACCATGGCACGGGGTTTGGCACAACCAGCAGAAGCTCCCAGCCCCCAACATAAATCAGACTCCCAAAGGAGGAAGGTTGCTGGTTTAGCTCAACCCCTTTCCTCTGGCTTTACCTTACTTTCCTTATAATTAGTGTATTTATTCCTCTGACAACAAACCTTGGTACCAGTGAAGTGCTGATCTTCCTTATGTGCAGCAGCAAGTAACAGCCACAGCTCTAGCCAAGGAAGTTGATTTAATTATGGAGTCTGGACAGTATTTCCTCTGGAGAATCTCATCTCTTTTCCCAGATCAAAGAAAACTTTATAAGTATTCAGACTTCTCAACATTTAAATTGACTAACAAAAGCAATTAGCTAACATCATGTATACATATACAGTTTTAATTTTTCTTTTTATTCTAAAAGACATAAAGAGAATGCCAGAGGATACCCTATTCTTCTAACCAAATATATTGTATTATTGTAGAGCTAGCATAGAAAATGTCACATTTTTGCTCAGACACACCAGACATGTACACTTTAATGTATACACTTATTTTTATTTAATGGTAGAAAGGCTGTATAGCTTTGACAAGAAATTGAAATACTGTTTGTTTTTAAATTCAAAAACTTTACTAAATGCATAAGCTGATCAATTTGACACACTTGGAAATAAATTAAGTTCAAAACCCAGTAGGGGCCCTGTGTCATCTCATCTGGTTACTCGCATGTTTTTTCATCATAGTACGAGATTAATTTCAACCATGAATCTGCCTTAGCTTATTCTACTAGTCATCTGAAATTCTTTTCTATCTTCCAATTCTTCTGAGGTTCAAGAGACTTTTCTTTTTCAGGGGTCCCCACTTCTAGTTTATCCAGGTACCAGCAGTAGTGGTGTCAGTAGCAAACTGCTGGGCCTGGTGAACACGTGCTCTGCCCCATGTTCAGCTGTTTAGATGGCTTGCACTTTGCATTACCTTGGGGATCACCAGGGCTGTGTGACTGCATCCTCAAAACCCTGTGCAATGTAGTGGAAATGATACCACTTGTATAAAATGGATTCTTCCCCTTCCTTTCTTTTCTAAAACTGAGCTGTACCTGTGGTGTAAAACTCAGCAATTTCTTCTGCAAATCAATTAACCGGGTTGTGTGGCTGCTGGAGGGAAGCATAGCACACACAAGGCAGTCAGTGCTGCTGCTTGGTGTGTTCCAGCTGGATAAGGAAAATTTACATTTTCAGTGTAGATCCTACCACTGCTTATTCTCTAGCAGGCACCAATGCCTACATTTTTCCAGGATGAAAAAGAAGTCAAAACCCATGAAATATGAAATTGGGCTTCTATTTTTTTGCTTGCTTTTTTTTTTTTTTTTTTTTTTTTTTTTCTTTTCTGGTCAATGGGATTTCATTACATAAAAGCTACTTCTTTTCTTCAAAATATCTAGTGACATGGTATCCCAAATGACCTTCATGGGCAAGGTTTAATGTCAGACTGTGCAGAAAAAGAACTGCAAGGATCTGAGGGCCTGCTTCTTGTTCCAGTAACATATCACTGATTTGGACCATGGTTCTTGCCTGAATAAGCACTGCCAAAAAGATGTGTTGGCTGTTAGTGAAGTGTACCTGATGTGAGATTTTTGCAATAAATGTTTTCTGCCCTCCTACTTTCTAAGTGTGTTCTCAGAGGCTGGCATTTTTTGTTGTTTTGTGAAAGAGTCAAGACATGAAAAGATGTGCACATTTGTTCCTCGTATCAGCGGAGACTTTTTTAATGCACCTTGCTCCCAGACAAGGAGATTACAAAATCAGAGAAACTGTAAAAGAAGGCCATGATGGCAACAACATTAGGACAGAAACCCTTGGTTGCAAAAGTGAAACCTTCTGGTGCCTCTGCCAGAATCTGGTTGTGGTAACCATGTAGAATTGCAGAATGGTTGAGTTTTGGAGGGACCTCTTGAGATCTTGTCCAATCTGCCCTGCTCAGGCAGGAACAGCTAGAGCAGGATGCTCAGGGACATGTGCACTTGGGCTTTGAATTTCTCCAAGGATGGAGACTCCACAAATTCTGTGTGCAACTTGTGCCAGAGTTTGACCACCATGACAGAAAAAAAAAAAAAAAAGTGTTTTCTTGTTCTTGTATTTAGATGGAATTTCACATGTAATTTTACTCATTGCCTCTTGCCCTTTCAATGGACACTGCTGAGAAACATCTGGGTCCCCCATCTTGATTCTCTTCTATCAGGTATTTATACATATTGATAAGATCTCTCCTGTGCCTTTTCCTTTCCAGGCTGAGCATCCCCAGATCTCACATCCTCTCATTCACTCATAGGAGTGATGTTTTAATCTCTTAATTCTCTTGGTGGTTCTGCTCTGAATTCAGTTCAACATGTCCATGTTGCTTTTGTTCTGGGGATCCCAGAAGTGGATGCAGACTCCAAGCTTTTTTGCTGTGAGGGCAGGTTGATGGTTCCTGTTGTCCACCAGGACTTGAAGGCCCCTCTTGGCAAAGCTGCTTTCCATCTGATCACCCTCCAGTATATCTTGGTTCATATTGTTTCCTCAAGGTTCAGGACTTAGCATTTTCCCGTGCTGAAGAAGTAACTTTTGCATGCAGTCTCCCAGATACTTACCAATATGCACCTGGGATATACTTTAGTTGCATTTCTAGAGTATTTTCCATGTCCACTGTCATCAGCAAAGTGTCGTTTTCCCTGGAAATAACCTGAATCATGTACTGGCCTGTAATTTTTTTTTTTGTGTCTCTCCCAAGCCTGCATTTGGCTCTGCATAGCTCTTCCTCAAGATGAATGCAAACAACACATAACACAGCACTAGCAATAGTTGCTTTTTTGGGACGGTGGTAAACAGTATCACTATATCCCCAAAAGCAGATTGAAAACAAAATAGGGAACTTTGAAAACAGCTGTTGGAAGAGTGGTGATAATGAAGCAGAAAGAGGACACTCCCAAGGCAAGTATCTTTCTGCATCACAGTTCAAACCAAAATAAACCAAACTAAATATAGAAGGAACTAAAGGGGTAGTCACTGGATATAAAATATGAAATAAAACACATTGGACAAATGTCTGTTTACCTTGCACAGAAAGGAGCTGTGAGGGCTCTGATGGGTCCCAGAGAAGCAGCTCCCTTATATTCTTGGAAAGCACCTCCACCTGTCACCCTGGGTGTGGTGTGGGCTGAGAGGCATGTTTTCCAGCTCCACATCTACCTCCCCTCCTGGAAGCTGCTCCCTGGAATCACAAAGAGTGTCCAGAAACAGCCACCATGTGAACCTTCTCCGTGCTCTCCTTTTGATCTGCTACCCAGCCATGCCAACTCAACCTCTTCCCCCTCACCACCGCCCAGCCTGGCCTCAGCCCCTTGCCTGCCTGCTGCTGGCTTTTCTGTTTTCTGGGGGTCACTGCTGGGCATCTCCCAGACCTGGGACTGTGATCAGAGCCAGGTTAGCTGGAGAGCCACCACTGACACCAGGGTGGTTTGACACTGACACTCAGCCTGGTTTGGTCACTACGGGACCCTGCGGGTCAAGGAGTCTGTGCTATTGGCTGAAGGTGAGGTGAAGAGAGAGAAGAACCAGGCATGGCTTGGTCATAGAGGAGACCACTGAAAATAGGAAGCATCTCTAATAATTAGCTCAGTGAAACAAGAATCAATCCCCATAAAAGCAAAGGTGAAGCTGAAGATAAACAGATTTCTCAACTGCTTGTACCATCAATCGACAACATTTGCAGCTCTGCAGCTTGTGTCTTTCCTAGGCAGAGGAATTGAATGACCTTGTCCCCTCTTGTACCAAGTTCATTGAGGAATAAACCTTAGCAGAACCTGTCTCCCATTTCCAGACAGCAACCAGTGACTGCCATGGGAAAGCTCATGGATCCCAAGTATCTGAGCAGACTCATCACTTTGCCTTTGTTTAATGAAGAAACACCTTAGTTAAATGTGCATATGAGTATGCATTACATGAGGCTATGTTCCAAGAAATAAACAAGGTGCCATCAAAGTAGTCATTCGCTTTTGGATTAAAAAGCAGCATTCTTCAAAAGCTTCTACAAACATTGTTTGGTTCACTGCTGAAGTTCAATGCATTTTTTAATTGAAAAAGAAAAAAAAAAAAGGAAGAAAAAGAAGAATCATCATCAGGTGAAAATATTCTCAGGCAAAAAGTGCACAAATCAGTGCTCTTTCAGGTAAGTACTAGACTAACATCTATTAAGTTTTTTCAGAGGTTTTCTTTGCTTCAGGCCTTGGCAAAGGAGGGGAGGATCTGGACAAAAAAAAGGGAGAGAGGCACAAGGTGACTGCAGTACAACTACTTCAGACGTGTATCTGAGTTGTAAGGGGCCCCTGCACGGTGCTCAGCACTCTCACACATCAGGGAGAGCATTCCAATTTCCCTGACTGGGCACAGAAGGCCATCTCCACTGACCTCATTCCTCTGTGCCATTTATTGCTGGCTGCTTGTGTTTACTACAGTGCCAGTGACAAATGCTTGACCTTACGCTGCTGCCATTTGTGCAGCTCTCAGAGGGGCCTGGTGTACTCCTCCCACTGTTGTCACAAGAAAGAAATACCAGAAAATGAATGCTTCGTACACTGCACAAAATGGGTAAGTTCACAGCACTGTTTTTATCTTTTCATTATTCCACAGAGTCATTTCCTGACTGTTCAACTCCTGCTTGACAGCATGGGTCATTAGAAAGAGGGATATAAATGCATTTAATGTATATACACAATTAGAATGCTGGCTTGGTCAAAGAAAATTTGACAAGGTAAAAGAAAAGTAATGAAATGCTATAATTAAAAAAAAATATTGGCCATTAAGCTATGATGCCTCATCTCTTGACAGAGATGCTAACAAGAAAAAAGAAAGCCTTAATAAAAATCTTCATGTTTCTGTAAATCTGCGGCAGAGCTTTTGTGGTGCTTCTGGACACAAGTTCTAAGCAGCAAAGCCTTGGGGGAGATGCTTGCTGCAGAGCTCCACAGCCCCATGAAACACTGGTGAGGAGTATCACATTGAATTAGAGCTGGGGAACATTGCTGGAAGGTCTTTTCCAGCAGTCATCCTTGCTTTAAATACTCACCAAACTAGAATCATATGAATTAAAGTACCACAGATGGCTAAAATGATCTCTGCATGTGTGTTGCAACAAGGAACGATGGTAGAAACTCCTGATGCAAAAGATTTTTTTTGCCTGATGCAAAAGATTCATCAGCTATAAGTAGACAATAGTAAGCATTATTATCTAGTAGATCTCAGGGAAAAACATTTGGGGTTCTCTCTGGTTTTGACAGCCTTTTTCCAGTCTTAGTCCTTCTGTTATTCATTCTTCCTACATCCAAAAGAGGGAATTCACTACTCATTTCTAGCACAGTCTGAATTCTGGAGAGTGGTGATGCTATGCAATCTGTTATTCTTATTGGGAATTGGTGGCTTCTGGTATTTTGACCTAGAAACAGAAAGTCCATTAGAGCATGTATCAACAACACAGCTAACAAACACATCCTTAAGGTTTTAAAAATATTTCTTCTCTTGCAGCAAAACCCAAGTTTCTTTAACATTAGGAGGTGGTTTAACTAATTGGAACTGTTTAATGCATGCTCAACAATAGCTTTAATAACAGAAAGCTGTGTCTGACCAGGAACAGCAGATGTTATGAATTTCATCTGGTCAGATCCAATGGCTGATCCAGAGGTCCTGCTACACGTCTTTGAAATAGTCACCAGATTCCATATACCAGCTTTCTGAAGCAGACATTGTAGAGGGCTTAGAAACAGACCATACTTTCTCCAGAACTGCTTACAATTAAATATGCAGCTCTCAGACAGCCTTCAGAGTAGGAAAAAAAAAACAGTGAGTGCATAGAAATGCCTTATAAATGACAATGGTGAATACCAATATGTTTAAAACTTGCGATTTTGCTCCAAATGTCATAATATGCAATTTTAAAGTCAGAGATTAGCCAATATTAAAATTAGAAACAACTATGGGATTTTTATTACAGTAATTATGCCACTGCCATGGATGACATTAATTACACTCTGTAAAAATGTCTTCTGTATCTTATGTGTTCCCTTGCAGGTTAGATGGATTCCAGGTATCTATATTATTACAGTAGCCAGCAAAAATCTCTCATTAAGTGTCTATCTCCAAGATGCCACAAGCAGTTCTGGTTTTCCTGCCAAGAAGTGGTGGTCAGGACTTGTGGTCGAGTTTTGCACAGCATCCTGATGTTGAGAGCATTTAGGCCAGGGAGCAGGAAGCCTGAATTTGGTTCAGTCATTGGCAGTGATGTGCATCCCCCCAGTGCCACGGCTGGGCTCATGTCCCCTCCAAACCCAGCAACACTGGGCTGCTGAGTAGAGGGAATACAGATGGACAGAAGTGAGAGTGAGGGTTGAAGGGGGACAATGAGAGTCTTGCCACAGCAGCCACATGCTGCAGAGTGGGAGAGGGGGAATGGGAGAGGCCTGGCTCCAAAGGCTTTTTACAGATTTCCTATGTAGAAATGCTCTGGAAGCTAGAAAGCTTTTTTTTGCTTGTTTTGTTTTGTTTCTCTCCTTTAATGGATTAAGGTCTCTTCGGTTCATTTTAATTGGCTCTGACCAACCATATCCATGTGACATTCACCCATGACAGTCAGTGTGGAATTTCTGATACATATTCCTCCATGTGCCATCCTCTAAGCTTTAGAGATGGTTTTGTTGCTGCAGGAGAGGGGGAGGTGAGGTGCAGCCAGGAGTGCAGAGCTGACTTAAGTAAGGCTTCTGCTATCTGTACAAGCAACAATAGGAACTCCAGTCTTCTGGTTTTTGCTAGTTTGTTGCAGCCATGTGCATTCATCCCTGCCTTTTGCTTTATTTCTGTGAGGACCACTGATTCCAGTTTCAGATCCAGTGGCACAAGACTGCATATCAGTCCTGTGCTTTTTTCACACAGGGAAACTGCAAGGGAAGGTTATTTCAAGTGATTTTATAATGGAAAATTAAATGCAATTTGGCAAGCCAGATCTTTTTCTCCATTTTTATTGGGTAAGAGACATGTAGAAAAAGAAATTTTCTCATTCTCAAGTTGGTCGGAGTCAATTCTTTGATTTTTTTCTAGGCATTTCTCTTCTGTTCCCAGTTTCCAGTCTCACTGGCTGCACATGAGGGAAGAAACCGCACCTGTCAACAAGCACAAACACAGCTTTTTTTCAGCAAGAATGTCATCCTATGCCAGACCAGAGTGCTCAGTGAATTTCGACCTTAGTCATCCTAAGCAATAAACTACAGGGAAGCACTCTGTGGACATTTAAGATGAGCTGGAGTTGCTCTTGGCTACAATCATCTTCTTCTTCTTTTGTGGCTTTTCATGCATCTTCCTTTTCTTTGGCTGGAAAACTGCCTTGCTGCCATTACCTTGCTGGGTCTTCTGCCCTTCTTCTCCTTCAAATAGCAGCAAATCTGATACATGGCTGCCAAAAATCTTTTAGGTTTGTAAGAAAACAAAAAAGTTACTGGTCCTAGCACCAAAAAGAACCCCCACAAAAACACCAGACCTTTTGCTTGAGGGTACTCAAAGCAGGTATTCTGTAGACTCTATATCTCCTTGTCCCAGCTGTCTTGTATTTTAAAACAACTTTGTCCTCCTTCCAGGATGAAAACACAGTGATGCACAACCAACTTGCTTAAATAAGGAGGCTGACATATAAAGAATGCTAGTAAACAAGCCTCACATACATGGTTTTGCAATTCTCATTAAATAGTTTTAATCATAGAATCATAGAATGTTAGGGGCTGAAATGGACCTCTAGAGATCAGATAGTCCAAAAGCAGGATAGCCTAGGGCAGGCCACACAGGAACACATCCAGGCAGGGTTTGAAAGTCTCCAGAGAAGGAGACTCCACAACCTCTCTGGGCAGCCTGTTCCAGTGCTCCATCACCCTCACAGCAAAGAAATTTCTCCTCAAGTTGAGGTGGAACTCCCCATGCCCTAGCTTAAATCCCTTATTCCTTGTCCTATTACTGGGCATCACTGAAAAGATACTGGTTTCTTCCTCTTGACACCCACCCATCATATATTTATATAAATTGGTAATGTCCCCTCTCAGCCTTTTCTCAAGGCTAAATAGCCCCTGTTCTCTCAGCCTTTCTTCATAGGAGCAATGCTCAAGTCCCTTAATCATCCTCGTAACGCTCCACTGGATTCTCTACAGTAGATCCCTGTCTCTCTTGAAGTGGGAAGCCCAAAAGTGGATACAGTATTCCAGGTGTGGTCTCACTAGGACAGAGTAGATCTGGAGCTAGTAGATCTAGAACCTCCCTAGATCTGCAGGACACACTTTTCCTGATGTACCCTAGGATACCATTGGCCCTCTTGGTCACAAGGACACATTTTTTACCCATGGAGAATTTACTGTCTACTAGGACTCCAATGTCTTTCTCCATGGAACTGCTTTCCAGCAGGACATCCTCTAATCTGTACTGGTGGTTGGTGTTATTCCTACTCAGATGCTTGTTGTTATTGAACTTCATGAGGTTGACTTTTGCCCAGCTCTCCAGCCCATCCAGATTTTGGATAGCAACACAGCCTTCTGCTGTATCAGTCACCCCTCCCACCTTCATATCATCAACGAATTTGCTCCATCCCCTCATCTAGGCAGTTGAAGATATTGAACAAAACTGGACCCAGTACTTATCCCTGGGGAACACCACTGGCCACAGCCTTCCAACTTGACTCTGTACCACTGGTCACAACCCTCTGAACTCTGTTCTTGAGCCAGTTACCTATCTATCTCACAATCCATTCATCTATCCTGCATTTATTGAGTTTTGCTATGAGTATGTTATGGGAGACAATATCAAAAGGTTTACTGAATCAACATACATGACATCGACTGCTCTCCCTTCATCTACCCATTTTGTCATGGCTTCATAGAAGGATATCAGGTAAGTCAAGCAAGATTTCCCCTTACTAAATCCATGCTGGCTACTCTTGATAAGCTTTTCTTTCATGTGGTTAGAGATGGCCTCCAGAATAAGCTGCTCCATCACCTTTCCAGGGATGGAAGTTTCTTTTTTCTTTTTTTTTTTTTACCCCTGGCTGTTTGATCAAGCTTTCTGCTTACAATCAAGAATGATTTTTCTACACATCAGAAGATGTGTTACTGCAGTCACTTACCCTTCACCATATTTCTTACCCTGACTCTTCATTTGTTTTTATTTCCTGACCCATCTCCATGAGGTCTGGCTGGATGGGCCTGTTTCTTCATCCATTTGTACCAGGCCTTTTAGGATAAACTCTTTAGGTCAAATGTTTAACTCTCTGAAGTTTGAGTGTGTTACAATCACTTGGATAAAAAAGAAAAACATGCAAGCATTGCAGTTGGGGCCCAAGTGAAAAATGGAAGAGAGAACAGGTTTGTGAAGTGCCTGGCTGTCAAACACAGCTCTGCATAGTGTCAGTCAAAATTCCATGGTAAATGAGTAGAAGCACATGAAAATTACCCACAGATATTAAAGCACCACAAAGAACCATCTACTTGCTGAAGAAACATACTGCTTACCACAAGTAGCTGGCATGCTTACACCTGCTAAATATTTTTTGGCACTGATGCTGCTTGCTGACTTGAGGTCAGTTTGAGATATGTGTTTATGGAGCTACATATCTGCCTTTGACTTTGTGGATCATTTATCATGCCCATGCTGTAATTACAGTGAAGCAGTGAAATTTGGCAGCTTCATGGTTTGTTGACAATGTGAAAAGAGGAAAAAACTTTCCTAGGAGAATACAAATTGGGCACTAACTCTCCACACTGATTAAATGAGTCCAACCCCAACACAAAGCCATCCTCTAAAACAGGCTGATGCTTTAGTTGAAAATGTCTACATCAGGTTGAGACCCTGCAGATTAGATTAGAGGCCTCTAATTAGATAGGGCCCTCAATGGACCGTCCTTTTATGAAGGAAGATGGACAACAGCTGAACAGAGATGACAGACAACAGCTGAACAGAGATGACAGCTACAGCTTCTGGGAGCAGGTGCTGGGATTTAGATTCAACTGTTACCACTTGCCTCAATTAAGCCAATATTCTCAAGCCTGGGGACCTACTAATACAATAAAGGAACGGAAGTCCCTATGGATGAATGCACAAATACAAGAGAGATAGGTTTTTCAGCATATAACAATGCCTCTTGCTTCTTCATTGCAGACAGAATGGATAGAACCACAGCAGCCCCTTCTCCTACAGCTTTGGTTTTGAGTCCAAGAGGGGGATTTCATCTCTCCTGAGCAGAAAGAAGGAGACAATGTTTTTGGGGGCCATCTTCAAAGCAGAAGTTGAGTCCACTCACACCTGCACACTGCTTAAGACAATGTGGTGATCAGGGGGCCACCATTTGTGGCTAGGAGAAATGAGCTGAGAAAGGGGAGCTCCCTAGAAACCATGCTTGGGAGAGGGAGTTGTTCTGACACAATGATGTGAAGAGCAGAGCAGAGGGAATTGTCTACAACACACCATGCACATACTTGAAGGGACCTTTTGCCTGTAGCTGAGAGACTACAGGGAGTGATGGAGGAATATTTCACACAGAAATGTGGGGTACCACTGATGGTGGTGACCCTTTTCTGAGAGGAGACTCACACTACACTCTGACAGCATGATGTCAGCTTGTGGTTAGGTGTTGGCCACATTTCTGATTATCTAACCAGTGCTGAAAAGCTGGTTTCCCCTCTGCAATGCTGAGTAAACAGGTGGCTAACTAAGAGCTGCTCAGCTCTTAGAATCATAGAATTGGCTGGGTTGGAAGGGACCTCAGAGATCATCAAGTCCAACCCTTGATCCACTACCGCTGCAGTTACCAGACCATGGCACTGAGTGCCACATCCAGTCTCTTTTTAAATATCTCCAGGGATGGAGAATCCACCACTCCCCTGGGCAGCCCATTCCAATGTCTGATCACCCTCTCAGTAAAGAAATTCTTTCTAATATCCAACCTAAATCTCCCCCAGAACAACTTGAGACCGTGCCCTCTTGTCTTGCTGAGAGTTGCCTGGGAAAAGAGACCAACCCCCACCTGGCTACACCCTCCTTTCAGGGAGTTGTAGAGAGTGATGAGGTCTCCCCTGAGCCTCCTCTTCTTCAGGCTGAACAGCCCCAGCTCCCTCAGCCTCTCCTCATAGGATCTGTGCTCAAGTCCCTTCACCAGCCCAGTTGCCCTCCTTTGGACCTGCTCCAGCACCTCAATATCCTTCCTGAACTGAGGGGCCCAGAACTGGACACAGGACTCGAGGTGTGGCCTCACCAGGGCTGAGTACAGGGGCAGAATCCCTCCCCTGGACCTGCTGGCCACACTGTTCTTGATACAGGCCAGGATGCCATTGGCCTTCTTGGCTACCTGGGCACACTGCTGGCTCATGTTCAGCTTCCTGTCAATCCAAACTCCAAGGTCCCTCTCTGCCTGGCTGCTCTCCAACCACTCTTGCATTCACCTACAGGAAATGAATGGGCCAAAAGATCCTAATCCTCAGCTCTATTGTCACTTGTTTGCATTTTTCTCCAGCCCATGTTTGGTCACTGCTCTCAATGGGCTGTTGAGAAACCTCCCTCCACAGCCTCCACCCTCTGTCCTGTGAGTCTCTTTCATAACTTCCAGACAGAAATACAAACATCCATTCCATTGATAAACCATATGCTGTGCTAGAGGGCACTTCTGACTGAAACTTTTTCTTTGTAGAAAAGCCAACAGTTTGTGTACACACATACATTTAATGACTTCTATTTCATCAAATTATTTTGGTTTAGAAAAGCAAAGTTATGACACACTTGCCCTTCTAAATGCTCCTCAATTTCTACAATTTCTACAATTAAGAAAAAAATTGTTTTCATAATTGGATTACAACAGCATTCCATTAACAAATGTATAGTTAAAAATACAGAAATGATAGTACAAAACTAAAAATAACCACGGTTCTTTTTGAGCTTTCTGGAACTTTTCCAGATTGTATTTCTTACAATTTCTTATCCATCTCCTCCCCTTTATCAATAATGCCCATGCAAGTTCAGTACACAATATAACCAGGAAGGCAGACAAGCTGTTTCTCCAGCTATAGTACTCATTTATTACCCTTATTTGATTCATCTGGAATTACCCTTTTTTGACTCTCCTTCAAGTCTGCTGACTTTGCCTGAATGGAGATTTACATCATTTCCTCATGGGAACTTTAAAAGCTGATAACACATTGCCCTGTGAGTGTTATTTCTGTATTTTATTTCCACAGCAGAATCAATGTGGATACAGCATTGCATATTGCAGCACCGGATTTTTTTTTTCCTATTCATTTTTGAATCACTCAAAAATCACATAATAAAAAATGTATCCACAATCATTACTCAGTAAAAAAAAAAATACCAGGATCCCCATCTCCTTTCCTTATCTCTCCAAAAATGAAAGAAATACTAATCAAGCTATTTGACAAGATCTTTACACTGTATACAGTGCCAGGAGAACGCGAGTGAGTGCATATGAGGTTAGACAGAGTCACTGCTGTGACAGCTTGCAGTCTTAGTACAAGACTTACAACATTAATGCTCCTTTGTACTCCTGATGGACATAATGCTCTGCATTAGACATTGTGTTTGTTATAGCCCATATGACAGCCAGAAGCTGGGATCAGCAGCCTCACAATTAAATGCACAAAAATTAAATCATAGACCTATGGAATATTTTTGGTTGGACTGGACTTTTAAGATTATTGAATTCAAAGGTTAACCTAGCATACGGCCAAGTCCTCCACTAAACCATAACCCTGAGCACCACATCTACAGGTCTTTAAATACCTACAGGGGTAGTGACTTTGCCAATGCTCTGGGCAGCCTGTTCCAGTGCCTGACAACCTTTTCTGTGAAAAAAAATTTCCCAGTACCCAATCTAAACTTTCCCTGATGCAACTTGAGGCTCTTTCCTCTCCTCCTATCACTTGTTACCAGTGTAAAGAGACAACCTTGGTCCAGGTTGTAGTGTAGAGAGTGATAAGGTCTCCCCTCAGCCTCTTTATTTGGTGAAGCCAGAGAGCAGAGTAGTGAAGGACCTGATGAATCTGGAGAACAATCTCCTGTCATGACTTGAGCAGCCTTAGGCAAAGAAGGAGAAGTTGGGATTTTTTAAAAAATCTTGTTTAAAGTCCTTTTGCATTGTCTCAATTTAAGTAAATAACATCATGGAGTAGGAAGCCCTTCTGTAGGTGCACAAACATAAGGAAAGGAGCTTACCATTAGGCATGTGTGGTTTTCAGCTTTTGTTTTCCCATCAGGAACAGAAAACTCACAGCCAGGGTGCCAAGATGCCTTTTGCAAGAATTAAGAAGATTCAGTGCTGCACAAGGTGTCGTGGGGGCTCACAGACCTGTAGGTGCTCGTAACATTTGGGACAGTACGTGACAAGACAAATTTCTTTTCTACATCTCTCTCTGGTGTCTTTAAAGTCTGTGTAACCACCAGCCTTTAAATGTTGCAGATCTCTTTGTATGGCTAATCTTGTCCCATATTTGACATTTCACACCATGGGTTCTGCCTTTAGCTCATGCCTTAAGAAAATAACCTAGTAGGAGTTTGGCATACATTTTCATATGGGAAAAGGTTACCAAATTAATGAAGCACTGTTTTATACTGCTACTGTGGGTGGCAAGCCCTGGCAACCAAAGCCCAGCAATTTTGTAATGCGGAGGTCATCATTAAGATCCACGGAACATGCACAATTATAACTTTTCCTACTCTTTTCCACAAAAAGCTTCATGGATTGTAATAGTGCCAGTATCATGGTTCATTTATTTTCCAATGCACACAGTTTTCAGTGGAACCAAATATACGTACAATGCTGTACTGGCAATTTCAACATTTTCTGATTTGATACATCGCCTTAGAGTAATTCTGCACTCTGCAGCAGATCAAAGAGGACTGGCTTTCACCAGTCCTGCAACAGAGCCAGAAGCATCCTAATTCCAAGTAACACAGAAAGACTTCTTAAACACCATCATCTGCATTTTCCGGAGTGCTCAGCTATCAGTACACATTGTTGCCTTAGCTCTCTTTTTCCTGTTCCCACGTGAAATGTTCAATTGTCCTTTTGCTTCACCTGCTCTATTCCACCTGTTAATAGAAATCTTCCTTTTTTTTTTTAATTTCTTTTCACACTGTGCTGTTGATTCATTTTATCTCCTGCATGCATGCAAGGGCCTTTTTTGTCTATCAGCTGTTCTCATCCTGGCTCATTCTTTCATAGCCTCTCCCTCCTTTCAATGTACCTCTCCCTTTTTTTACTCCTCTGCTCTTCCCATTTTCTTTGTCAGTCCATGTTATTCTTTCCACTTGAGTGCAGAAAAGGAGAATTATGATGACTGTAGCCTTGCACTAACAGCTGAAGGCCCAGAGAAAACTGGAGCCCCATTGTACCACAGCCTTGTGAACATGGTCGTACACAGTCAGTCCTTGCCCAGGACATTTGCAGTCCTTTCCCCAGGAAAAGGTTTGAAAGGCACAAAGTGGATTAAAACAATTGCCTCAGACCAACTGTTCTCTTGAAAATCACAGATTAAACACACAGACGGCTGGAGAGGGGATCTGACATCCTCCAGAGACACAGATTACAGTCCTGGAACAAGGGATAGGAATTGATTGCTCATCTCCCAGTCTGGTAATAGTTTGATAGGAAAGAGATATCAAGAGCATCAGATTTTTTTTCCCCTTATGAAAATTGAACCAAGAAAATGAAGCAGCTTTGCCATTAGCCTCACAATATGTTCAACAGTCTGGATTTTAAAATAAGAAAACCTCCCACATTTCCCCCACTACATTCTGATGGATTAACTTCATGTGATCCTAAAATGAAATCCCTCTGAGGCTGATGAGAGACTTTGAAATGGCCTGCAGTATCACATCTTCCCCTTGTTAGAGAATGCTTTGGTCTGACTACCTATCACACTAGAGATTTTTAGGCTTTATAATTAATGATGGCCCAAAGCAACCATATGTCTAAGACACTAGGCACAAAATATGAGCTCCTAAATACCTGCATCCCAGAAACAGGTATTCATCAGGGGGATATCTGTAATGTTCTTCAGACACCTGGGTCCTTAGTTGTGGCTTTTTCCTGCAGGTGCTGCACATGGCCAAAAGATACCATGTTCTGTTAAGATCCATTCCTGCAAACTGCAGAAGTCTGCAAAAAAATGGTGTCATTCCACACAGGAGGCTAAACTGCTCAGGAAGCAGCCCCAAATAACTGACCTCCTGCTCTTTGCAGCATGAAAGTCTGAGCAGCCATTAGGGCTTCTCTTCTAGTGTATTTTCAGTGTTAATGAGCCATTTTAATTTATAATGGGGTTCCCTAAAAATTAAATTATTTGGACTGTCTAGCTACAAGACTGTGACTCTTGATGTCTCAAAGCATCTTTTCAGCACAGCAGGGCTGCTCTTGATTTCCCTTCTGGCTTTCCCTCCTGCTAACACAAATGGGGAGGAAGCAGACAGTGTTGTTGAGTCACATTTGTATATTTTTCCCAGGATTCATCCTGGAGCCTTCTCAGAACAGAAATGTCAGGCTCAGTGGGATTCAGTCTGGCATGTGGATGGGTTTACTCAGGCATAGAAATCAAATCTATGCCCAGGAGGCAAGGCTTGATGGTAGTGGTATGGGGCTCACCCTGCATCTGGAGCTGCAGTTAGTCTGCTGGGGTGCTACAAGATTGATGGGAAGACATGGTGTGCCCTTTCCTCATTTTTAAAGATTTTAATCTCTGCTGCTCTGAGTATTCTGACAGGTTCACTTTAGGGCTTCACAAAATTGAAGAGGGAAAAAATAACAACTGAATTTGTATGTAAATATTTTTTAATATTTTTTAATATTTTGAAAATATGTATAATGAGTTAATTTAATACAATTTATTTTTTCTCCCTTCTAAGTAGGAAGAAATCACATTTGTACATTTGAGTTTTGAAATGTAAACAAGCAGTCTAGCTCTTGGTGTTTCACTTCTATATATTTTTCATAATGAAAGCCAGCAAGAAACAGAAAGCATTTGTCAAGTACCTTTTGAATATGCTCCATACACCTGCAAGCAAAAGATTGTCAGCTTCTCCCCACCCTCAGGCCCAAAAGGGAAATAGAAGAAGAAGGCTAAATCTGAACAGCCCAAACTATGCTTCTATTCTCACACTTCTCTCTGCCTACAGGGAAGAAAAGGCAATATGAGGACTTTGGAATTTAGCAAGAAGAAGTTTCTATCATACAAAATTGTTTTCCCCAGATAGTTAAATAAAGAGAAGGAAATCAAAGGGTACATTGCCAAGGAGAGAGAAAACTCAGGACCATCAGCACCTTCCCACTGGGCCCCCAGCTACAGTAGTTTTGCCAGAACTTGCAGAAGTTGCTTCAGGGACAAACCCAAACAAACAAACAAACAAAAAAAACAACTCAGCGAAATAAACAAACCAAAAAAAAACTTCATGGGAAGCAACCATTTGATTTAGAAGTGTTTCCTTCTTCCCAGGTGTCCCAGGGCATCATTATAAGCAAGGGGACTACTGCCAGCTGCCTGCACCTCTTCTGAGTTGTGTTACCAGGTTCCTGGCCTCAGCATCCAACCCTGCTGTCCACAAGAGCATTTGTGTACGTTGTGTCAGCTTTTTGGATTTCAGCAGTGTCCATTCTGCATGTGATTCAGAACCACAGTCTACATCATCTCTATAACCACACAATCCTGTTTTTGTTATGTGTGCTGTTTCTCCCACCTTCCTGCCTCTTGCTTGTGTCATTAGTTTATTGCACTTCAGCCATAAGTAGACTATAAATTTTTCGTGACTTCTTATGCTTTAGTATCTTCTTGCCTAATGGGAACTACCAGAACACAAGTAGTCGTTACAAAACAAATAACCTCAACAGCTGGGACAAATAAGACACATAAGACACATTCCAGCCCCTAAGGTCTGTTTGACCTAGAAACCTATATTCACTTCAAGCAATTCATCTTGTGCTTTCTGCTTTAGGTCAGAGATGAAACTGAACCAAACTGTAGGAAAACGCAATAAACACAATCATGTCATGGTCTGAAGGTCTGATATGTTTACATTCAAATTCCTGGTCAATTGAAGGAATCCGGGTCAATTGAATAAAATCCAAGAATTAGACAAAAGTACTGAAGAAAAAAAATTGGAGGAAAAATGAAGAAAAGAGACTCTATAAGCAGACCTCCCTGAAATGAAAGCAATTGATGAATCACTTCTTCCTTGTGACATAGTCTTCCACAGACTGGGAAAACTTTCAGCTGCAGCTTATTTCATATTTTCAGGTTCAAATTCGATATGTACTAAAAAGAACGTGTCTGGTGTTCTCCAGCATTGGCTTTGCAGCAAGAAACATTGAGTGCCTAGCTAGATGAGAGTGACCCAAGGAAATGGAGGTGGATATGTCTATATGATAGGTTAGTCTGGAGTCTGTGACCAGAGCTTTTAAGTACCCACCTAGCAGACTGACTTTGGGATGTATGTACTAAGTGGTGCACATCCACAAAAGCTGTCAAAGAGGCTTGGGAATAAGCTGATGGCTGTGCAGTCTCACAAATCATCTTTCCCAAAAGGGTATCCTAGTCATCAGGGTATGAGAAGATTCTGGAGAAAGCTCACACATATGTCAAAATAAATGTGTGCTCAGGGGTCAACAGGATAAGGAAACTCATTATCAAGCATAATGGAGCTTGCAGGAATCTGCAGATCTAACTAAACACAGTCTCAAACAGGCTCTAGACATTAAGGAAACACAAATTCATAACTGCTCTTTTTCTAAATTTCAGCATGGGAAGAAGGTGTCAAAGTCAGTATGCCTTTGGCATGGATTTCTTCTCTTCTTTGCTCAACATTTTTTCTCTGCTCAATGTACTTACCCAACTGGCTGCAAGTCTCCCCAGAGTCATAAACATAGTGATGAGTCAGTCTAATGCAGTCTCTAGCTCTTTGCCTGGAAAGCTGGCAGGCTTGCTGGTGTTACATCAAATCACTTTCTGGTATCTTTGTTCATCTTCCTTTTGCCAGTGTTGGCAGAGCCTCATTTTTGCTCTGCTCTGTACTCAGAAATTATTTCTCAAAAAGGATTTGCAGTAGTGGAAATTACAGAAAAGGGCTGTAGCAGGAGGGGAAGGAAGAAAAACAAATGGAAAAGACCAAACCTGTCCTGTGCTTACTGGTCAGCTTTAATACATGGGGGAAGTTTAGAAGGGCTCTCACTCATGGGCAGCTACAGCTGCCAGGCTGATGATCCTGGTTGTTTGTGGCAGCCCCAGGCACAGCCACCCGAGACGCTCACCCAGCAGATGCCCGACTACCTCAGCTTACAGAGTGGCACTTTGCAGTCATTCATACCTCAGCAGCTTGTGAGCAGATCACATCCAGCTCTTTTATGCCAGGAGCAGGGACAGCAGCACTGTCAGCTCCCACCTCACAGCCAGTACACCTGCAATGGGTGACCCAGAGCATCCTCCAGCTCAGCTACTCCAGTCAGCAGGACATGGTATCAAGCCAAAAGCCATGTCTGGCCATGGAAAGCAGTAGTAGAGAGAGGGCAAGATCATCACCAGAAGCTTCTCAGCACGTGTGTGTCTACTACAGGCAGAAATAAAACCTGCAGCAAATTGACCTCTAGCATTATTGTCCTTAGCAGCACTGGTTACAATTTATACTGAAGGAAGATACCCAGGTAGATGTGTCATGCATACGTCATCGTAAACCTTTGCTCAGGGCTTAACAGGAAAAGGAAACTTGTTATCAACAGAGAAGATGATGGTACTTATAACATTATTTGCTATGTGTTGCAAATAATGCATTGACATATGTTCAAGAATAGTATCAGTGATCTGTTTTATCATCATTCAAGGGCAACAAAGCTAGTGAAGGATATGGAAAACATCCCTTAAGAGGAGTAACTGAGGGTGTTGGGCCTGTATAGTCTGGGGAAATGGAGGCTGAGGGGAGACCTTACCACTCTTTACAAATATCTGAAGGGAGGTTGTAGTGAGAGTGGGGTTGGTCTCTTCTCACTGGTGACAGATGACAGGACAAGGGGAAATGGCTTCAAGTTGCTTTAGGGGAGATTTAGGTTGGGTATCAAGAGAAACTTTTTACAGAAAGGGTTGTAAAGCACTGGAACAGGGTCCTCAGGAAAATGGTTGAGTCTTCATCCCTGAATGTGTTTAAAAATCACCTGGATGTGGTGCTTGGGGCTATAGTTTAGTGGTGGGTCATTGGGAATAGGGTAATAGGGTGAGGACAAGGCTGGACTTGATGATCTTGAAGGTCTTTTCCAGACTGAGCAATTCTATGATTCCATGATCATCATATTTTAAGAAGATCTGTTTTCCCCACAAGTTACTTGCGCACTGTACATGCCAACTGAAAGTTTCAGCAGTCTACAGATTTACCTGACAGTGCCCTGGATGCATCAGGTACTGCATGTGCCCAGGTCTGTTGTCAAAGGCAGGGAGGGGACAGAGAGGGGCAGCCAGCCAGCAGTTTTTGGTCCTTCCACTCTTGACAGGATGAGAAGAGCCCTAAAGAGATTTAAGCTGCACAGCACTTTGAACCCAAGTTAGACCAACGAAAGAAGTCTACATCTTTCACCCTGAAGACATCTGTGATCCAAAGAGGCCTTGTGCTGGCTTTCATTACATGATAAACTTCAACCCTTTATTAAAAAAATTCAAGAGAGTCAAACATGCTCTTACTGGAATTGAGCATCCAAAAGTTAGACTCACAAATATGTCTCATTTTTTCATTTTATTTCTGACTGAGCCCACAAAGTCCAACACTTATTTTGGAGGAAGGAGAGATGTGCATTATTTTTTCACTACCCACTGCAGCACTGACGACAGCATGCTGCCCATGATATCACAGTACCATGTAGATGCCCACTCAGCAGGCAACTGCTGCCATATTATATATTAAACCACGTGTTTAACATTTATAGGCAATTCTATCCTCATTTGCATTATATCTTTGTTGCACATCATAAATGCAAAATGAGATTTACTTCTTCTCCCTGCACTTTTGGTTTATTGCGTCGAACATCTATGAGGATTTCTATAACTTTATTAAATGAATTTCTTCAACCACCAAGGAGAAGACATTTCCACAGTAAAGCTGTTATTTCCCAAACCCTATTTTCCTGTGTCTTTCGCCTCACTGAAGTCACACATCTTTCATTAAACTTAACAGTACATTAAGTCATTAAGGTGACACTAGTGTGCCATTACACCTGTTATAGCAACGCTGTAGTGGCTTCACCTTTGAATCATCTGGAGCACTTATTAAGTAAAGTGTCAAGAGATATTGAATGACTTACAAAACTTAAAATTGCCTTGCTGTAAGTAGCTCTTCTACAGAGACAGTGCGGCAAGTTGACCTTTGTAGATCAACTCGTCTGGAAAAAAGAAAAGTGAGCTGTTGAACCCTGCAGCTGACAACTACAAATACTAAGACATCTTTCCCTTCTTCTCTACTGTTCTTCACAAATCAAATATTTTTTACTCCCAGCAACATTTCCTCATTCTGATTTTTGTCTGCTTTCGTATTTAAACTTGCCTGCCATCCCTGAGGTCACTGCTGATCTTCCTGCATATCACAACCTGTTATCAGAGTCACATATGCTCTTGTCCAGTGGGGAAAAACTGGATTCAGAAGCAACAAATAACTTTAAAAAATGGGAAGCAACCTGATAACAATATAAAGCCTATTTTCTTTCCTGTACAGTATTTAAAACATACTGGATTATTCTAAAGAGATATGAGTCTTGTCCTTAAACCAGTCAGCTCTGGCTCTGGACATTTTTTAGGAAAAGGTCCAAAACCACTTTGCAAGTGAGAGAGAAATAATTTTAAACTCACGTCCCAAGGTCTCTGAATAAGCCTGGAGCAATACAGAGCTACTGATATCTCTTAATACTGTCTTACATAAATTACAGATCAAGCTTGCTAGCAATGTGTCTCAGGATGAACATTTTACCTTGGCTTAAAAATCTCCCTTTATGCTCAGGTGACCTGCCTGGTGGGTGAGGGGAAGGATGTGGATGGAGTCTACCTGGACTTCAGCAAAGCCTTTGACATCGTCTCCCATAGGATTCTCCTGGAAAAGCTGTCAGCCCAGGGCTCAGACAGGAGCACTCTGTGCTGGGTTAGGAACTGCTGGAGGCCCCCAGAGAGTGGTGCTGAACGGTGCTGCATCCAGTTGGTGGCCGCTCACCAGTGGTGTCCCCCAGGGATCAGTGCTGGGCCCAGTTCTGTTTAATATCTTCATTGATGATTTAGATGAGGAGATTGAGTCCATCATCAGCAAATTTGCAGATGACACTAAGCTGGGGGGAAGTGTCGATCATCTGGAAGGCAGGAGGGCTCTGCAGAGGGACCTGGACAGACTGGAGAGTTGGGCTGATTCCAACGGGATGAGGTTCAACACGGCCAAGTGCCGGGTCCTGCACTTTGGCCACAACAACCCCATGGGGAGCTCCAGGGTGAGGACAGAGTGGCTGAGAGCAGCCAGACAGAAAGGGACCCTAATCAGGTCCATTTGTTTCAAATATTTTCTACTTTCAAAATTCCTAGAAGGGCAAATATGCATCACTGCTAGGACAACCCTTTCTCTTCTCATTTACCTAAGTGTGGCATTGTTTAAGTTGCATTTACATGCAAAGGGGTCTCTTTGAATAACTTTCTGATCTCTTTTCCTCCAGCAAAGGCAGCAAATTTCACCCTGCTGAATTTCTCCACTGCAAATATGTTCCAGATTTGTCTCTCAGGAAACAAGATTCAACAAAACTGAGTTGCCAGCTATGTGAAAGTTTTACATGCGTAGCAAGAAGAGTAATGGAATGTGTGTAATAGTTTATTTGTAGAAGTAAAAGCAAGCAGTCTAAATAAATGAAATAACTGATAACTGTTTAGACATTTGGAGGGCTTGTAAATGTTTAATCAAATTAATAAGATCTAATGCATCTTTTCAGCTTTTTATGACATAGTAATGTATTTGGATAGCCCCTTAAGCACATCTCTCTTGAGCATTTTGTTTCCAGGCTAGTTATGGCACTGAAAAGCCTAGTTCTCAACTAGCCAACAGGTCCATGACAGCTGTGATCATCAGTTTTGGAATTCCTAATCAGAGATGCCAGACCATCACACTAGACAATTTATGTGCTTGTACAAGTTTTGTTGTGCAGCAAGCATGGGTAGAGCTTTCTTAAACCTTCATTTGAGAAGCCAAGCCGTGAGTGAGTGAGTGAGTGAGTGAGTGAGTGAGTGAGTGAGTGATGACAACTTCTGTTGTGCAGCACTGTAACAACTTCTTGTACTTCAGTGGAGAACTTTACCTAGAGGAAAGCCAAAAGGATCAGAAGCCGTTGTCCTGGGTAGAGTTGTTTGGTTCATCAGTGAAGATGAAATAAGAAAAACGCTGCTTCTAATAATCTGTCTGGAGTTGCTAGCTCAAGCTCAGGTGATCAAGGCAAGAAATGTGAGTTTCCGTGAAATAAAGGTACTGCTCATAAAGGGATCTGTAAGTCTTTCTGTCTCTGCCATGGTTAGGTTCATGTCCTACATCCTTGGTGCTTATGCTTGCTCCAGAAATGTGTACAATTCAGAAGTGAAGCAAGTTCTGACTGGATACGTCCCAACACGTGCATAGTATGGATGGTTCTTTATTTCCCTTATATTTGGTTTTCAGCTGGGGAACCAAAAAGACCACAGAGATAACATCATACAAATTTCTTTGGTCTAAATTCAAGGAGAGGAGCTAGATAGGTAAGACATCACTATCTTCTACATACTCAACCTGTGGAACAAGGTTGCAAACTTTGTGCCTTTTGGATTACCTGTGTTCTGAAATTATTTCTGTATTTTTTTTCTTTCCCTATTTTGTTTTATTAGAAAACCATGTTAAAAAATGAAGAAGCCCTTATAAAGACCATGCTTTCTTTGAAAATGTGAAGTTACTTGCTGGTAAGAAGATGTTTTATTTTCACATTTTTAAGATAGATTGAACAGCAAGTTGAGTTGTGAAAAAAAAAATAAACAAATGTGAAAAGGTACTTTTTCCTTCACCTGTTTAATTTAACTGCCTCATAGTGAACTCAGAGCAGTATGTTTCTGGTAAGATCAGTCTGCCAATACTGATCAGTTAACACCCCAGAAGGTTCCTCTTTTGATTACATGACAAAACACATGGCATCATTATGATAAAGCTTCCTTGTAAGTCAAGAATATGTAAAAGTGCATTGACTGTATACTGCTAGAGAGTGTAACAAAATATAGCAAGCATGTGACACATGCAATACTACCAAATGCTGAAGACAAGGAGGAAAAGGTGACAGTGTGTGTATTGTGTTTCCCTGGAGGGGTAAAATGAAGATAACAAGGGATAACAGACAATTCTCAGACTCTAAAAGTCATGCTTCTGTTAAGCAACACTATTAAATGTCTAATTATTGAAATGTGTGAGGAACAAAGTGCAGCATCTCAACATCCACTACCAGTTTGCTGTATCAGCAGATTCATAAATACAAAATCAAGCAAGGAAATTGTTGTGGAAGCTGAGATCACTATTAGAGCCCCATTATGTGTTTAAAGATGCACCTACAAAGTAGTATGAGGAAATTGCTAACACTAGCTTGATCCATTCACTGTGAAGAGACAAAAATATTGAAAGGATGCAAGGATTGCACAGGGGATGGAGGAATCTTACCTACAATACATTTCCCAGTATGGGCTATACCTTAATGTCATATAATGTGGTGGTAGTAGCTCAGATGTCCATCCTTGCCCTAGATAAAGGCTATACCTGCCTCTCTACTGCCCAGACAGAAAACCATATTCTAAATACATGCTAAATAACCTCTTTATGGAAGGGACCAACAAATTCCCAGTATTTACACATGTGCAAAGCCTCCAAAGCAATATTTCTGCAACAATATTTCTGCAGCCCTGTTGGCTCTGTAGTATACACAGCACAAAACACAGGAGATTAAACACACAGTTTCTAAGAGCTGACAAATAATCTTTGGTTTTCAAAGCTTTGGCAGGGAGCCATTTAAGAATTATAGGCTGAACTGTGAAAGAAAAATGTGTTTTGAAATCTCATCTTTATTAGTTAAGCTATCATTATTACTATTAAATTATAGTACAAATGTGCAGCTTTCATAAGGCAAAGTACCATTCTAAAGGCTTTTGACAAGATCACATGCAATGTATCTCTCTCTATTCATGTCCCATTTCTTCAAGATCCTACATTGACTCAGAATTTTCCTAAAGCCTACTGGCAATGCAAAATGGAGGGGATGACACATCTAAGAACAGCACAAAGGATCAGGCAGACCTTTCTTCTTATTAATGGCAACAATAATAAAAAATAGTTAAAAATATAAACTGTGCTGGTTTGTTGCTTGGACAAGCCAAAAGGGTATACTCGTCCATTTACAGGAATAAGAATAACAATTAGAAGAATGATCAGAGATCAGAAATGCTGAGGAGGAGAAGAGGTGGGATGAGAAATGAGGAGTCCTCTGTTTCAGTAATACTGTTTTGTTGATCTTCCTTCCCTCCACCATGTGGTTTCTATTTTCTTGTCTTAATCTGTGCTTCCCCTCCTGACATTTTTTCATGTGGTTGTGAGTTTGAGGTCAATGAGTACTAAGAATGGACTGAAAAGAATTTGCAGGATGTTTTTTAAGACTATTAATAACTTGAGCAGCTACTCAAGCAAACTGTGCTCCATATTCACTGAATTCCAGAGTATAAGCTTATCACGTTAGGAGACTGGTTCAGACTTTCTTCACATTACAGATTGTACAGATGTTCAGGTGGAGTGTAGGCCTTTGGAAGCAAGGTGTGCCTTCCAGTGAGATGCTGAAAAAGAAGGAGCTAACACTGTACCACTGACATGAATGTTTTTCAAAGGCAATAAAATTCCAGAGGCGGATCTCACAGGGGATTTGTAGGTATTGCCACTCATAGTGCTGCACTTGCTAGTTTCAAGGCACCCAGTGCACATCAGGCAGCCTCAAATCCCTAAGATACGAAGTTATTATAACATTTTAGGTTAATCCCTTAATAACATCTTAATCCCTAAGATGTTATCTCCTGATAACTCTCCCTCATTTCCCTCTGCATCTATGCAATGACTGCTCTAATGCATTTCCAGTTCAGCCAGTCTGACACTACCAAATATAAATACTCATGTCATTGGAAAAATAATGGCATTTTTTTCTACTGCATGGACATGTTTTCATTTACTGTGGTTAAATTCCAGCTAATGCCATCACATGATTCCTACCTTCACTGGTAATTACAAGAGAGGTAATATTGTATTTTCACTTCCTGCCTTTAAAAAGGAGACAACTGTATTGTTTCAAATTGCTATGCACATTCCCTTCATAGTTTTGCAAAACCCAGGAAAGCTGGTGAGATATGCTAAGCGTCAACACAAATATATTGACCAGGGGATATCCTTAGAACAGGGTCTTCATTGAAATGTTTGTGGCAGAGTTTTGGGCTCTGGTGTGCATGTGAGTATGAGTTCAGAGGAAGGCTGGCAAGAGCCATCATGTTTTGGGAGGAGGAAAGGGGAAAAGTGGCACTGGTGCTCTTGAAAGCAAATCTGGAATAGGCAGAGAGGAACAGATTTTGTATCCTCTGAGCTAACAACGTTAAGAGGGGGCTTGGAGGACACCACACAAATTTTGTTCATCTTGAAAAAGCCAAATGTTACTGTAGAGCTGGACTGTTACTATAAGCCTGGACACAGGCATGATATGCTCTTCTCCTATCTGTCAAGACAGCCTCTATACCTATCCCTTAGCACAGAGGAGCAACACCTCTACACCTACCTCTCAGCAGCATCACACTCCCCTCAGAGGCACCCCATGACCAAGAGCCTCTCTCCAGGCTGACTCGCTCTAAAAGCTCAGCCTCACAGACTCCACCTGCCTTCAGAAGGCAGAGTAGTGATGAAGACCCTTCTTCTGGGGAGCAGAAAAGCCAAAGTCTGCCCTGCATGAGCCCAGATTAGCATGCAGTATACAGGGAGTATGGGGTGCAACCTCCCATCCTCCAGTAAATCCACTCACAGATTAATTTTGTGGATGTGGTCAAGAGCATCACATTTTCATGTTAAAAGCAGGATATAAGTTATAATCCTGAAGGATTTAAGTGGATATGGGTCTGCAACTTAAGATGCCTCTTCTTGTGGACTCCTCCCAAAAAGTTTCCAGGGCAGAACCTGGATACAAGTAGTAGTTGGTGGGTTTCCTGAAGGTACATTACATTCTTTCCCATACAGATGATAGAGTCAAGATGCCTAACATCAGTGCCTCGTTTGTATCATCTGAGATGGCTAATCACTTCTGAGGCTCATGGATACCTCTAGGTACCATTCACTGAGCGGTTCTGATGTACAGCTGCAGCTGACTTCAGTTTAGGCAGGTGATTGCCCATTCTGTTTCCCTGACTTCCCATTCCCAGATTTTGGAAGACCACAATGGCTTTTTATGCTAATTGGCTTATGCTTCCTCAGATTCTCACACAAACACTCATCACAAAGCACAGACTGCTCTTTCTTCAGCCATCTGGCAGAGAAGCTGAAACCAACAATTTTCCAAGTCAAAAATCAGACATTTGAAAAGAATTTTTGAAAGTATTCTAACCCCTTTATATATACTGAACCACTCAGCAGGCAAGTTGGAATATGAGGAAGAGGCTGTAGGAACAGCACATTGTTCATCTTCATCTTGCCCTTCAGCATCCTCAAGCAATCAGACTGCAATATTGGGAACTCAGATCCACCCTCCACTAGAAAGGCAATTCTGCCTGCAGCCCTCCAGCTGCTACACCAAATATCAGGAGAAGTAACTAGTTGGGGTTTTTTAATGGATATACACTGATGAGTAGAAATGAGCATGTACATCTAAATACACACCTGCTAGGGCACGTTTAGGGACCGGATGTGGACTGCTTGTTTGCTGTCACCACGTTGCATCACTTGCCTTGGTAACAAAGACTTTCTAGCTAAAATAATTTGTAAGTCACATAGTCTACACTTTTATGTGTCAGGGATGGAGACCCTGTCTTGCTATTGTAATAGAATCCAGTTTCCTGCAAGACAGAGGGCTTAGATAAAGCTGGCAGGAAGGAAAATTATAAGACAAATTACTGATTTATGAAATTATTGTTTTTTCTGTGTGGCACAGCTAACAGATTTCAGCTTCCTGAACACCCCAGCTATTCCAACACACAGCAACTACAGGAGGAGGAAACCACTGCTCTGTTTAGCACCAGTGATGCTCCAAAGAAGGTAAACAAAACTGCACTCTGCATTCAAGGCATGCTCTCACTAAGCCTGCACTGTATATGTACTTCATAGAATCATGGAATGATTCACGTTGGAAGGGTCCTTTAAGGGTCATCTAGTCCACCGCCCCTGAAGTGAGCAGGAGTATCTTCAACTAGGTCGAGCCGCTCAGAGCCCTGTCCAGTCTCACCTTGAATGTTTCCAGGGATGGGGCTTCTACCACTTCTCCGGGCAGCATGTTACAAAAGGCTCATGAATAAACAATTACAGACAGTATATTCAGCATATTCAACTTCCATTACCCATTCCCTGTGAATGTGTCAAACCATGCACTATGGCATGCTAGCAGGAGTATGCAACCTCTCAAGTAAATCCAAAGGGTTAAACACTGGTGGGCATTTCAGTGTGCTGGGGACATTATAATTGCATCCCTTCTTCAGTAGCAGCTAGACAATTACTGAAGGGAAGCAACACCCTCATTTTCATTGTGACTTTGTTGTTAGAATGGTTTTCATAGCTTAAAAAAAGCTGTGTGGAATTGGTCTCAGAGAAGGATATTATCTCTGCCCAGCCATCAAGGATAGATTACCATAAGCTTTCAAAAGCAGCAGTGTAACTTTTCCAGCCCTATGACCCAAGCAGATGGATGCCTGAATGGCCAGTGTGAGGGTAGCCATAGTAACCATCATCCCATGAAGCTCTTGCTCACATCTCCTTCTATCACAGCTGGGGAGAAAAGCCAAAGCTCACCACTGGGGTGCAGATATCTAGTCAGATGTTTGCCTGAAAGGATAAGCTTGGATATGCAAGAAAGCTGCTCTGACAATGACTGAAGGTGTTATTCACCCTCTTCTTTCACTTAAGATATTATCAACGTTTCTATCAAGGGCAGAAGTTTCTTCTCAAAACATAATTTATTGTCACTTGAGGCAGCTAACTATTTGGATGTTCTCAGAAAGGTCTTGTAAATTTTAAAACATGCCTGTTGAAAAGAAAATACAGTAACTTAATACAGATTAAGTTGGGTGACCAAAGCCTGTACCTCTTTCAAAACCATGAGTTGAGGCTACAGACAGCTGAGGCTGGAATTGGCATCTGGAGACCATCTACGGCCATCCCCTCATCACTGTCCTTTTATGTAGCCTGTAGTTCATCAGTTTTTCTGTGAGGATACTATGAGAGTCAATGTTGAAAGCCTTGCTAGGGTCAAGATAAACAACATCCTGTTCTCTGTTCATCCACGGAGCCTGTCAACACTGAAGAAAGTTTTTGGGATGCTCAGGCATAATCTTCCCTTTGTAAAGCCACGCTCACTATTCTCAGTCACCTTATTGTCCTATATTCATTTGGACTTGATTCGCATAAAAATTTGTTCCATTTGACTTTTCCAAGGTCCACGTCAAAGCTGATTGGCCTTCTCATACACTGGGTTAATGACAAGTCCAGGGTAGGGATAACGCTATGGCCAGCCATGTCACCATCTTCACACCTTCTGGTGAGAAAGAGAGGTTCTTTGTGAATTGCAGCTGTATTTGAGGTTTGAACTTAAAATACAATAATCTCCCTCAATTTCCCTTTTCCTGCTGTTGCAAGAAAAAAACTCAAACACTATTTTCAACACAGGTACAAACATAAATGCAACAATTTGTATCATCTGATTCTCAGGTGAGAGAACAAATTTAGGTTATCTGCCTAATTCCAGCCTTGTTGAAGCTGACTGCAGTACCCAAAGCCTTTGTTAGTCCAAGGCCTGGCTCTGTTGTACTCCCCAGCACAATTCCCACTGACTTCAAAAGGGTCACAGGTCTGGTTTAGTGACTTCCTCAGGCTTGGCACCAGTCTTTAAATCACTGTACAAAGTCACTTGAGAAGCTGTCGGCAGTCAGAAATGAGTCATTAGTATTCTGCCAACACAGTATTCAGTGACAAAATGCAGCTGCCACTGCAGTCAAGAATGCAGTTTCTTTAGCACTACTGTGGGTCTTATTAGCATAGAAATCAAGTGTATGTATGTAATTGAATTTCTTTGTCTCATCCTAGTATGAGATTTTCCATCAATCCTGATTGTCACTAAATTTGAACTAGCAGCTCATATTTGCACTTAAGCAACATCTGAAAGAGGACTACACGCAGAAGGACTTTCAGAAGTCAACACATCCTAGAAAACAGCAGCTGTACAAAGGCAGAGGCAAGCAATATTTAATTTTCCTCCCCATAGCATCTTTTAGCATCTCTGCTTTAAAACTGGCTTCTGCTGGAAGCCTTAAATTTTCCCTCAAAGAGCTGTGATTCATCCCCTTCGAGAGCTGGGGCTCTTCCCAGCAGGAAAGTCTGTCTGTTGGGATGTTGCAGTGATGGTTACTGTTGATTAGGAAGTGAGATCAGATTCTATGTGCAGTTCATTTTAGGTCACTGATTAAAATGCTCCCCTGGAAAAGAACGAAATAAAAAAACCAAGAGGGGAATACCAAAATTGTTCAGGAACATAATTTCAGGATTAAGTCCACTGACAAAGGAATGACAGTTCATAAGCAAAATGACTCTCAGAAACAGAGGGGTTGTCAGAAATAAAGGGGTTGCCTCTGTGAGTTCAGGATGTGCTAGAGGTGGGTGAGGACTGACTAACCTAGTCTGGGATGGGTAGGCAGCTGACATCACAATGTCTGCCTTTTCAGTGGTGATTTCTTGAGGGAATATATTACTCCAGAAGAACCACACAGCTATATTTTCCTATATTTTCAAGGCATAACTGTGGTCAAAACCACAGACATCTGACAAGGTGGAAAAAGATGGTAAGCAAGGACACTAAATACCTCTGTCTGTACAAATGGTCATTGCAGACCTTGGTTGGGTCATGCTGCTAATGACCATGCTGAGAACTCCTCCCTCCAGCTTTGCTACTAAAGAAATGCTTCACCAAGGTCACTCTCCAAGCAACCTACAAAGACATCAGTAAAGACATAAGTCAATGAACCAAGTCTGAAAACTCCCAGTAGAGTCACTGTGCACAATTTCACTCTTTAGTCTATAGGAAGATCCTGACATGATTCTTCTCTCTTTTCTTTTCTTTTCTTTTCTTTTCTTTTCTTTTCTTTTCTTTTCTTTTCTTTTCTTTTCTTTTCTTTTCTTTTCTTTTCTTTTCTTTTCTTTTCTTTTCTTTTCTTTTCTTTTCTCTTTTCTTTTCTTTTCTTTTCTTTTCTTTTCTTTTCTTTTTTCTTTCCTTTCCTTTCCTTTCCTTTTCTCTTTTCCCTTTTCTTTTTTCTTTTCTTTTCTTTTCTTTTCTTTTCTTTTCTTTTCTTTTCTTTTCTTTTCTTTTCTTTTCTTTTCTTTTCTTTTCTTTTCTTTTCTTTTCTTTTCTTTTCTTTTCTTTTCTTTTCTTTTTTCTTTCTTTTCTTTTCTTTCTCTTCTCTTCTCTTCTCTTCTCTTCTCTTCTCTTCTCTTCTCTTCTCTTCTCTTCTCTTCTCTTCTCTTCTTCTCCTCTTTTTTTTTCTCAGCAGTAATTGAAAATAAATAGAGGCAATAGAGGCAGAATAAATATAAGTGTTGGTTGCTCTGTAAGTGGCATATAGTCAGATTTTTCCCAGTACCTCACAGTGCATCTCATACTGTTATTAGGAAACCGATACCATCACAAATCACTGGAAGTCCAAAATTTTCTGCTGATTTTTATTTCATCAAGCAGTAAGTCCCAAGATCAGGACTCTTCTTAATCAGTTGGAAAGGGAGCTCCCCCCTACCCTCTCACAACACAACAGTACAATGGAAAACAAGAAATACCCATGAGCCATGGCCCCCAGCCTCAGTTTCCACTGTGCAACCCTTGAATGAGGGCAGATTGAGCTTTCTCTTAGTGGAATCATGAGGAAGGAGAAAGTAGTATTTGTATGGTGCTCTACAGCTACTGCCAAACAAGGCCCTACCAAACAGAAAAGTAATTCTAACTCTGTTTCTGAATTGGTATTTTTGGCAGTAAGTGATATAAGCTAGGGTACCTCTGATGTCAGCATTGCACTTGTCAGATCCTGTTGCAGATATTCATTATCCCCAAAGATATGTGAGTGCCTTTGCTCTAGCAAAACACTTAACATTAGCTGATATTGCTGCCAATCTGTCTCTCTTGGGGATCTTTTTGGCTAGTTTGCTAATTTAGTAAATATTTAGAAATCCGTGTTCCTATAAAACTGCAACTCTGTATGCCATTCCCTTTTGTTCAAAATTGTGCACAGACATAAACACAATTATACAACTATTGCTAGTTCATATTCACTCTGTTAAAAGCAAGAGAAATTAAGTTAAAAAGCTGTGGGGAGCAAAGAGGGAATTTGTTACAGCAAAGTTCAACAATGTCTTGAAGCCCTTGTAGCTGAAGCTCTATCAGAAAACTTGTTTCTAAGCACAAAACAGAAGGAGTTTGAAAATAAGGCAGTGAAAAATGAATGCCCAAGACAGAACATCAAACTCCAACCTTCAAAAAGTGACATATAAGTGGGAAGAGGCTGATTCTAGCACATGATGAAGAAAACCAGGTCATGCATGGAAACTGTCTGTAGGGACAGGATTGTCTCAGGGACAGGACACCTTGTCCCTGGGCAAGTACTTCTGCTGAGCCCAGGACCCTGGCCCACCAGCCCAGCAATGCCCCCTCAGCACACCCTTGTGCCCTTCCATTTTTCTCCTGACCTTCAATGGGCAAGTGCCCCTGTCTGAAGTGTCCGTAGCCAAGAGAGGCAGCAAACCAGGAGAGCAGTCACCCAGAGGAGCAGAGCTCTCCCAGTTAAAGCAAAGACTTGCTGTCAACACTAAACAGCCCGACTGTGGTGTCCAGAATTGCAGGAGGAATTAACAATGCACAGGAATTCACAATTAACACAAATCTTTGGAAGGCCTGAATATTAAGAGAGGTCAGAACACAACCTGAAATGTTGCCAAGGTGCTCTCAAGGAAATGAAAGTCAACTTTTTGACAACAGGCACACTGGGCTTAGCTTCAGATGACCTAGCCCAGGGACTTCCCTGTTGGCACAGCTGCATGGCTTTTTCTCCCCTCTCCCAGGAAGTCTTCCCAACCCCTGCTGCTGTGACCATCCTGTGAGAGGTACCCATGGCAGATGGTTAAAAATGTGTTCAGCTGTATCTATAGGAGCAGCAGCCACCTCTGGCTGCCCAGCAAACCATCCTGGAGAAGCTACACTCTAACCAACCACAGCTTGCACCACCTTTCTTTCTTTCTTAAAGAAACACATTCATATTTAGCCAACCTCTAGAGCTAGCTGAAGCAAAAGGTCTAGGGGATTATGCAGAAACTGCCTTACCTGGCACAATCCCATGAGGAAGGTTTGCCCAGGGCATGTATAAATGAAGTGGGACAGCCTAAATTCATACTACCTTAGCAGAAGGGTTGACATGCTCTGGTGTGGAGGGGCAGCTGCAATTATTCAGCCAGCCCTCAAGTGTCCAGGCAATGGTCAGTAACCACACACTCTGAAATTACTTTAATTACGAGCCAATCACTTTCCAGTGTATTGAATAACCACCTATTTTAGATAGGAACAACACCAGGGACTCAGGCCCACTTTAAAAAGAGAGCTAATCAGCATGGTTTACAAAACATATACACACAGCTGCTTTGAACCAGCTTATCAAGAAGGTTCTTTATGGGAAAGTAATTTACCTTTTCATGATGTGGGTCAAAGCATGAGGCTCTCAATGGAGAGACTTCCTCCCACATAACAGATGGGGGAGGCAGTCTTTTTGCTGATTTTGATAAGGATGCAAAGCAAAGAGCTAGGTATTCACATGGCAAGCTATAAAGTCCCCCTTTCACTTACCACCTCAAGCAGCAGAACAAAGAGTTGGTTTCAAAGAGCCAGCTGAAGAACTGTTTCTGTGCAGTGCACCATCACATCCCCAACACAAGTGGTCCCACAGAACCTCTCATCCAAATCCACTGCAGTTCTCTGAAGAAATGAGAAGAAATTATCCTATCTTCTCTCAAGAGACTGAAGACAATCCATGAGACCTGGCACTCTGCAGATGCATTTGTGTATGCTGCAGTTAGTCCTGAGTGCTGCTGAGGAGTCAGCTCTTCTTCAGATGCAAAAACCTCCCAACAGAAAAGGAGCCCTCTTCATATGCTTCTACCCCTTAACATTTCCCATCTTGTTTCAAATCTTGCTTTCCTCTTGTTGTGAAAAATACAGTTTAGTAGGACTCAAACTCTTCTACCCTGGTAGATTGGCTGACTTCTTCACAGGGAGCTGGAGAGGGCACACCAGCATGCACTGCATGCATTTAGCTCCTCTGAATTGTGAAAATAAAGCATGACAAAATCCTGGCATAGAACACCAGACTCCTGACCTTACACACCCTATCTGAAAGAATCACCAGGTATCCTGTGAACCGTGGGATTTATGTAAGCCCCAGTACACCACCTCAATGTATATTATCACTTGTGCATCAAAATAGAGTGGAGAAATGAAATACATTAGGACAGTGTCTGTACCTGAATCTGCTGATGCAACTCTCAAAGCAGCATTGGGCAGCTGTACTCTTTGAGCTCTGCAGATGTCTAATTTAATAATCTGTTTTAAAATGTCAGCTGCTTTTTTGACCTATTCTGAAGCTTACCATCCCTCAGAGAGTCTGAGTTGTTTTTTCTAAGACCTGTCATCCAGTCAAAATTGGCTGGAGAGAGAAAATAAGAACAAGTTACTTTTTGTTTGTACTTATTTGCATGTATCTTGCACAGCTCATGCCAGAAACACCTTGGGAAGGCGTATCTTCAGAACCCAAGCCTGCCGTCCAGATAAGACCAGCAGGATACTTTTATTGGAGATCTGAAGTTGGCTGGGTAAGGTATCAACCTCATCAAAACCAGAGATTTAAGTTGGTAGATATAGCCCAAGCCTTCCTCCTCTTCTGACTTGATGACTGAGAGAAGTTGTTCTTTCAATGGTAAAGTGTCCTGACACAGAAAAAGCTGGAGGGCCCTTTCTAAACCACACTCATAGCATCACCTCATTAATTTCTTCACTGTCCTTTTAGGGTTTTTTTAGCAAACATTAACCAATTATTTATTAATTTGTTTATTTTCCCCAGTAATATCATTCTTCTCTTTGAAGGCTCTCTTCTCTCTTTTCTGTGCCATCCCCTTCTCTGACCCTCCAAGGTGTGCTGGGGTCTTGCAGTATTTTAGCTATGTATATTTAGCTATGCCCGAGGTACATGCAGTTTGTGTATATGGAACCTAAGATCACCTTTTTAATAATTATAATTATAATTATTACAGAATTTACTGTTAAAAGGCTTTTCTATGGACACTTGCAGCCAAAACAGCCAAGGCCAGCTCTTCGTACACAAGATTTTACAACTCCCAAAGGAGGATGAGCATGAAGCGTGTGATCTCTTGGCCCTGCCCTGCATTCTCAACCAGGGAGATTTGCTTATCCGTGGCCTGCACCTGTTATTCATCATTATGAAGCCAAAGCCTTTAGCAGGTCTCCTCATGGGCATGAGAAAAACGCAACACCCAACAGAGAAAACTGAAGAAAAATACTTTTAACTTTTTGGGTGGTCTGGACCTCCTAATTGTCTAACCTAATTAGGCTATAATATTTAAGCACCTCACACTTGCATTACAGAGCTTTTTGACTTTGAAGAGGTGGGAGAGAACTGGGGTGGTACGACTTGTACTTTGCCTTGTGAGGCAACTGCTTGCAGCCCCGGTTTGGAGGAACGTGACACACCTGGCTCTGGCAGGCAGCAGCATGCTTGCTTTCCCTCCAGTGACTCATTGAACAAGTCCTCTAGGAAAAATCCCTACTGGAACAAGCAGAAACAGCTTCCAAGGCACTATTACAATCAGCTCCAAAGAGGAGCTGGTGAGTACGAAGAGGTGAAAATGATGCCTGGGAGGGTGGGTCAGAGCCCAGCGTCTGGAGGTGGGAGAGGTCTAAATGGTCCATGGTTCATGGTGGCCCATTCTAAGCTGTCGTTTGGCCTCTGCTGTGAGCTGGTTTTGCACTTGCCCTGGGCAGAGCTGATGCCTCTCTCTCATTTTGCATGAGCAGGCAAGGTAGCTCCAACCCTTATGCCAGGGTCTGCCCAAGGGAGGCAGCCAGCCTTGCTCCCCGGGACAGCAGCTGCAAGTTGAGGCCAGGTCAATCATCTTCTGAACTCACAGCAGTCCTCCTTCCTATGTTTATACCTCTCCGGCTTGAGTTTTAGCTCTTCTTCTGATCAGGCCTTCTAAAAACGCAAGCCAGTCCTTTGCGAGACACGTGTTCAGGAGGATGGGAGGAGTCTTGCCCTTGAGAGGCTGCAGCCTCCCCTGACAGCAAACTCCTCAAATGAGTTTCAGTTTGTCATTCGGTGGCAGGCAAAATTGTCAGGCTTTTGGCATGTGGCTGACTGTCCATACATCTGACAGAGACAATTTACAAACAGATTCTGAGCATTTCATGCTAATGCTCTGCTTTTGCTGCTGTTAGTTCAGAAATCTTGATTTTAGCAGTTGTTTTCAATTTTCAAAGCCTGCTTTGTCAGTGAAAACTTGTGTCCTTCTAACAGTGTCATGGAAAACACCACTGACAATTATCCCACAGTTACAACACATCGCATTAGGTGGTCCTATCTCAGTGAAGTAGGCAGCTGATGGGTGGGGAGGGGAAACTGATATAGCCTAACTATGAGGTCTTGCTGCCTGCCTGGGAAATAAAGGACACTAAAATATAACTGCGTGGGAAGGACTTCCAAGAAGAATTTGTCCCAAGCCATTTCTGGAAACAGATGATAACATTATTTACCCAAATACAGGAAACTCGAGATTGCAAAGAATGATGAAAGGCAAGAACTGAGGGTGAGGGGGAAAAGTATGTCCTTCACCCTCCCCTTTGCCAAAAAATAGAAAGCAAAACCCCACTAGCAAAGCACCAGTTATTAGTCTATGCACTCATGAGCTGATCTATCCCTCTGTGTTTGTGCTTGTGCATCTCACACCCACACACTCCTGCCCACCCCCCTCTGGATCCTAATGCCAGGGACTCTTTCCAAAGCAATACACTGTATCCCACAGAGAAGAGTCCAGCTGTTGGGATCCTTCCCAGAAATCAAACACTGCAGCATTCAGGCTTTTCTGGCCTTTCAGTAGTTAATCTGGGGATACCCAGAAACCAGATAGCAACGCAAGCCCCTCCAATGAGAAGGGATGGGAAGTGGTGGGGTGTGCTTCAAAGCTTTTGCATTTATTTATTTATTTGTGTTCATGCTTATGTGAATTTCACATAAATCTCGATTGAACTTTGAGAGCCTGAGCTCTCAGGCTGAGCTCTGAATTCAGAATCCAGCTGTTTGAAATCATGAGGCATGTACATTCCCACCAGCAGCATAAATCCAAAATATAAAAAGGCAAACAGCCCAGCTAGCCAAAGGAGGGGCTGAAAGGGGAATTAGGTCTCAGAGAATAGCATCCTATCTTCTTGTGTATTATTTTTTAGTTATTTTAATAAAAATGCTGCCTGCTCTCTAGTGAAAAAAAAAAAAAAAAAGAAGAAGCTGACTATTTTGGAATCCACAGTGATGTGAAGCAGCCCTCTGTGTCTGCTCACAGAGGTTCCCAGCCACAGCCTCTGGTATGCTCAAGCTCAGTGAAAGCAGCACACACACCCAAGGTGTTTTGTTACAGGGACAGCTTGACTGGACTGGATTTGGAAGCATATTATTCAGCACTCAGCAGTGCCACTCAAGTCAGGCACTGTGAATCTTCTGGAAGGCCAAGAGGTCCCTCCTCATCACTGGCCATAGGTCGATGTCCTCAAAGCCAGCTCAGCTCTTCTAGGGTTTAGTAATGCTGCAGATGGCAGTCACCCTGGCCCTTCAGGGCACACTGACAGCATTCCCAGCCTTTTTGCAGGATGCTGAACATCGAGTCAGCACCAGCTCACCATTTTTATTTCTCTGTCCTCAAAACAATTCAGCTTGTTAACTGTTTTGAAGGAACTTTATGGCTAGCTCAGGTATCAGTTGTGGTTCCCTCCACCAGCATCAAGCCACATTCTCTCTATATGCTCTATATTATGTGTTGTGTAAGATGTAACAGCAAGGTTGACACACACACACATGCACACATGTGAGTTGAACACATGATGGGACACTCCTGTGAGCTGCTGCAGTGCTAGTGACCTCTGAGGCTCAGGCTGACACCCACTGACTTTAGGGTAAGTTAGATCTGTCCCTTAGGTGCATAGACAAAGAGGACACTAAAGTGTCCATAGAGTACCTTAAGGTACATGCAACAGAGACCAGTCCTCCCTTCCCAGGTATTACTTTATAAAGCAAGGAGACTTTAACCTTAGGAGACTTTATTTAAGCCCTAAATAAATTCTTGGCTTTCCAACAGTGTTCTTTTAGTGAAATCTGTGAACATTTTAGTTGTTGTTATTATGAAGATTGTAACAAAGATTTTGATAATCTGCTTTGACACCTAAATGTGGAATTGGGATTGTAATGCAAAAATCTCAGCGCAAGTAGGAAACAAAGTTAATGCATCCTTAGGGCAAGCACATACCTATCCTTACACCCTAAATGAACTATGCAGTAAGACAAATATATGGATTAGTAGGTCCCCATTCTCTACAACTAGGCATTTCTATACATACACAAAAATGCATTGGCCAAAAGGAATAAGCAAGGGTGAAGCTGGCAGTTCAGAGGTTAATTACAATCATTAAGGAAAAAATCCCACTTCAGGCACATCATCTTTAAAACTATTGGAAGTGGCCGTCTAAAAGATGGAAGCAGTGGACAGCCATAAATAAACTCTTCAGTCTGTGATACAAGAAGTGTGACTTGGTACAAACTCTGTGATAAAATTTCCCTGTAAAATCACCTTACAAAATAATAGAAAAGGGGCAAATCAGTTCAGTGAACTCTGAGAGCCACTGAACCCATCGTGGGGGTCTCACTGTTGCCTCAGGTACTTTCTCTCCTGGACTGGCACAGGTCTGGGGCTGTGTCCAGCTGCCTGGATTAACACCAGGACTCCAGTCAGGAGTAATCTATTACCCCCAGTTCCTGCAACATCAGGAATACATAAAAGTCTCTGAAATATATAGAAACCCTCTGCAGCTTGAGAGCTGATGCAATCCACCTCCCTAACCTGGTTTTCTCTCCCTTTTCCACTTAGGAGCTGAAAGGGAATGATTCTCCCTCAATGCTCCCCCAAAGCTCTTTGTCCTCTCAGCATCTAACACCATCTTTCCTAGTCCTCAGGATGGTCTCTGCTGGTCACTGATAGGAGAATAGCTGTGACTGAGGACAGGAAGGGACAGTGATTGTCAGTGGATAAACCATAGGGACAAAGATATAAAACTTTAGATGCTTTCTGTAATTGCCTTCTGGTGACTCTAATGCATTTCAATGTCAGACATCACATATTAGTGTTTATGTGACAGATTTTTTACAGTCTCAAAGGCTGTGTTACAATGATAGCCCTCCAGAGCCCACTGGTGACTGAGGACTGGTAATTAAAATTATTCAGACTGTGCTTAAGAATGCTCTTTGTGCGTTTATTTTTCAGTGACTTTTCTCAGTGAAACTGCCTTGATGGCACCTTCCCTAAATATTTCTGTGACACCTGCCACTGTAGAAAGCTGCTAAGGAGTGAATTACAGCCATAATTAACTTTCAGCTAAATAGAAAAGCAAATTCTGAAACTAAAGCACATCACCTCTTTTGATAAAATTTGAAAATGTTGGTGTTTTCAGTAGGGTGAAGTTCCAAACAGTGTAGCACCCTAAATTAATGCAAATGTTATTTAATCACAGCTATCTGCTATTATTTTTTCTTCAGCCAAACAAGTGTAGTTAGCAAGTCATGTGAAAAGTGCTGATGTTAGATAGAGAATGTCATTAATGTTATGATTCCAAAGAAAAGTGAGAATTCTTTTATAATAATTCATGGCTGCAGCTGATAATTGCTTCCTGTCTTACACCTACACAAAATCCATTAATATAATTACAGCAGTGCAGTGAAGTGTTCAGTCAGGAAGGAATATTGATTTATGTATAAATCAAAAGCCATCTTCCTCCAGTCGTACTTACATGCAGGAAAAAAAAAAAAAAAAAAAAAAAGAAGGACTTTTCTGAAAATGCCATATAATCAAGAAGGGGTAGTATATTCAGAAAACCTGGCTTGTATGGCCAGAAGGGAGTAATACTACCATCTAAATATGTATGTCTCCACATGCAAGTCACAGGATTTCCCAAATTAATTAAACTTTGATCTACAAAATGGGTTTTTTGAATAAAAAATATCCACTTACTTTGGTAGATTTCTAAGTGTATCATTTCATTTATACACACATAAATTATTGCCATGTTCTCCTATGCAGCAGACATAGAATATGCCTGTATATACCTGACATAGAAGCTGATCCTTCTGTTCTTGGGGTGTTGCAGCCAGGTGCCAGTTTTCAGTGGGGTTGCTACCAGGGGTGGGGAGGAACAGCCTTCCCACCTGCCTACCTTGATAAATCCTCATCAAGACTGGGAGAGGCAGAGGCAACTTGACAATAAAGGACAACATCTGAATGGGGAGATGATTTCTTTCTTGGTGGGTAGAGTACTTCTGGGAATCCTGTCCATGGGGTTATGAAACCAAAAGTCAGAAGGCAGAGGAAGGTCTGAATTTATCACTGTGGAGCCAGATCCAAAGCTCAGAGAGGTGCATCCCTTGCATGGGGTGGGGTCCAGCTGGGGAGGGTCCCTGTTTGATGCATGGTATGTGCATATAGGCAGCAGACTGGCTTTTGGTTGCGGAGGACACAAAGCTATTTTCATCTAAATCTGCCCTGCTCAGAGCTCCCTCCTGCACATCAGTCTTTATTAGAAGCTGATCTGTTCTGTGCTCTGCTCATGAGTAAGAGGTATCCTCCACTTCAAATGCTAACCTTGCCCCAGAGGAGCTTTCCCCATCACTTAGGATTCATGAAGATAACTTGCTTGCCTACACAAATCTCTGCAGCTTGCCTGTAAGCTGGAAAGCCTGAATTCACAAAGACAAATCTTCTCCATTATTTGAGCTGCCAGCACAGATCGATGTAGGAACAATGTGGAACTGCAAGGTCATCTTTGCACAGGAGCTGCACTAGATAGTGATGAAGAACCAGAAAGCAGTAGAGGAACATACTGTTATGAAAGCAGTTACACAGCTTGGGTTTCGGAAACAGAAAGGGTTGAAAAGTATATGATCATTTGAACCCTGCAGAGCTGCCGCTTCTTTAGGAGGTACAATAACATCCACAAAACTCTTCCTTTCACTCTCTGTAGGTACACCAGCACAAAATGAGAACACATCAGTACCTGAGATGAGGATCCATCACGGAGTACTCAGCTTAAATTAATTGTTTGAGGAACACTTGCAGTGTCATGACTTTGACTGGGGATACTAGGAATTAAAGCTCATTTTTGTCATCTGAGAAGGAATCAATCAGATTTGATGACTGAATTAATATTATGCATCACTCCCTGAAAATGTATTTCTAGCAAGCTACCTACATAATTGATATTAAAATTGATTTTGTGAAACATTCTGAGATGCTGTAATAAATGTATACTCACTGTCTATTTATGAGACCATGGTGCAGAAAGACTAAAACCTTATCTGTTATGACATGCCTTCATTTTTTAATAGGAGCCTGGCTAAAGAAACACAATCTATGCAGAGTGTCATTACATGTATTAAGTTACACCACAATCTTTTCTGCCACTGACTGACCACTGTTTGTTAGATTAAAAACACTACTAAGAAATGGCTGACCAATTAATCAAACTGGCTCATTTCCAACAGCTTTCATTTGATCAATTTTAGCTCAGATCTGTTTTTATGGTAACAGTCAATGAAAAAGAAAGAGTTACTACAATGGAAAGAAAAAAGGAACACTAAGAAATCACAGTGAAGAGAGCATATATTTTCTTTATGTTTCTAAGTGATATGAATCAGAAAATTTAAAAAAATCTATAATACCTTATTTCCAAGTGCCAAGGAAAGATGATGGATGAGGACTGCCAAAGCACCCTTGTATATACCCTTACATATATGTATACTTAGACCACTTATCCAGTTTGCCAAATGCCATCCTCTACAGATAAAAGAGAAAGAGGAAATAATTTGTCTTGCTAAGACTCAGGAAGCTGCAGTGCATTAATTACTTGTGCCACTGAGATCAGAGAAGATATACACATGAGTAAAACTGCCCTTGTACCTGAGGATTAAATATAGCTAGTTAATTAAGGAATTAAAACTATGGAAAAGCCTACTGGGATCTTCCATGAAATTTCCCTGTTAATAAGACTCCTGTCAGGCTCTCAAAGACCTTATGTTGTATTATCATAGAATCATAGAATCATAGAATCATAGAATTAGCCAGGTTGGAAGGGACCTCAGAGATCATCTAGTCCAACCCTTGACCCACCGGAGCAGTTGCTAGACCATGGCACTGAGTGCCACATCCAGTCTTTTTTTAAATGTCTCCAGGGACGGAGAATCTACCACCTCACCGGGCAGTCCATTCCATAGCCTAATCACCCTCTCCGTGAAGAAATTCTTTCTAATATCTAATCTAAACCTCCCCTGGCACAACTTAAGACTGTGTCCTCTTGTCTTGTTGGAGGTCATCTGTGAAAAGAGTCCAGCTCCCACCTCGCTACAGCCTCCTTTCAGGTAGTTGTAGACAGCAATGAGGTCTCCCCTGAGCCTCCTCTTCTTCAGGCTGAACAGCCCCAGCTCTCTCAGCCTCTCCCCATAGGGCCTATGCTCGAGTCCCTTCACCAGCCTGGTTGCCCTCCTTTGGACCTGTTCCAGGACCTCTACATCCTTCCTAAACTGAGGGGCCCAGAACTGGACACAGTACTCGAGGTGTGGCCTCACCAGCGCTGAGTACAGGGGAAGAATCACCTCCCTGGACCTGCTGGTGACGCTGTTTCTGATACAGGCCAGGATGCCATTGGCCTTCTTGGCCACCTGGGCACACTGCTGGCTCATGTTCAGTTTCTTGTTAATGCAGACTCCCAGGTCCCTTTCTGCCTGGCTGCTCTCCAGCCACTCTGTCCCCAGCCTGTAGCGCTGCATGGGGTTGTTGTGGCCAAAGTGCAGGACCCGGCACTTGGCCTTGTTGAACCTCATCCCGTTGGAATCGGCCCAGCTCTCCAGTCTGTCCAGGTCCCTCTGCAGAGCCCTCCTGCCTTCGAGTTGGTCTACACTTCCCCCCAGCTTGGTGTCATCTGCGAACTTGCTGATGATGGACTCAATCCCTTCGTCTAAGTCATCGATAAAGATATTAAACAGAACTGGGCCCAACACTGATCCCTGGGGGACACCACTGGTGACCGGCCGCCAACTGGATGCAGCCCCGTTCACCACCACCCTCTGGGCCCGGCCCTCCAGCCAGTTCCTAACCCAGCACAGGGTGCTCCTGTCCAAGCTGTGGGCTGACAGCTTTTTCAGGAGAATGCTGTGGGGGACGGTGTCAAAGGCTTTGCTGAAGTCCAGGTAGACCACATCCACCGCCTTCCCCTCATCCATCAGACGGGTCACCTGATCATAAAAGGAGATCAGGTTGGTCAGGCAGGACCTGCCCTTCCTAAACCCGTGCTGGCTGGGTCTGATCCCTGGCCCATCCTGCAGGTGCTGTGTGATTGCACTGAGGATGATCTGCTCCATAACCCTGCCAGGCACTGAGGTCAGGCTGACAGGCCTGGAGTTTCCTGGGTCCTCCTTCCGGCCCTTTTTGTGGATTGGCGTGACATTCGCCAACTTCCAATCATCTGGGATGTCCCCAGTGAGCCAGGACTGTTGGTAGATGATAGAGAGAGGCTTGGCGAGCTCTTCTGCCAGCTCCCTCATCACTCTTGGGTGGATCCCATCCGGTCCCATAGACTTGTGGGGGTCCAAGCAGCTCAAGAGGTCGCTGACTGTGTCCTTCAATATTACAGGGGGGCTGTTTAGATTTTTATCACCCTCTATAGGCTCCAGAAGCCTGCTGTCAACAGGATAACCTGTCTTTCTGTTGAAAACTGAGGTAAAGAAGGTGTTAAATACCTCAGCCTTTTCCTCATCTTTGATAACTATATTCCCACCCATGTCCAGTACAGAATGAATGTTTTCCTTGCCCCTTCTTTTGCTATTGATGTATCTGTAGAAGGATTTCTTATTGTCCTTCACAGAGGTAGCAAGATTCAGTTCATGTAGTGCTTTTGTCTCTCTGATTCTCTTTCTACATGACCTGACTATATTCCTAAATTCCTCTTGAGAAGTTAGCCCTTTTTTCCATAATTGATAGGCCCTCTTCTTAACCCTAATTTCTTTCAGAGTCTCCCGGTTCAGCCAGACTGGTTGCCTTCCCCGCCGGCTCGCCTTCCGGGACTCTGGGACAGCCTGTTCCTGTACTTTCAGAATATGCTCTTTGAAGTATGCCCATCCCTCCTGGACCCCTTTGTTTTCAAGGGTTGTTTCCCAGGGTATACTCTGAACCAGTCTTTTGAATAGTCCAAAATCTGCTCTCCGGAAATCCAACACAGACGTTTTACTGACGACCCTCCTTGTTTCCCTGAGTATTGAAAACTCTATTATTTCATGGTCACTAAGTCCCAGTCGTCCATCAACCACCACATCTCCCACCAGCCCCTCTCTGTTTGTGAAAAGAAGGTCAAGTGGGGCTCCGTCCCTGGTGGGCTCATTTACTAGTTGGAGCAGGAAGTTATCTTCAATACACTCTAGGAATCTCCTAGACTGCCTCCTCTCTGCAGTGTGGAGTTCCCAGCAGATGTCTGGCAAGTTAAAGTCACCTACAAGGATAAGGGATGATGATTTTGAAACATCCTCCAGTTGCTTGTAGAATATTTCGTCGACCTCATCGTCCTGATTGGGCGGTCTGTAACAGACTCCCATCACGATATCGGCCTTGTTGACCTTCCCACTGATTCTAACCCACAGGCATTCTGCCCTATTATTGATGGTCTCAACTTCTACAGTGTTGAGAGATTCTCTAACATATAGGGCTACCCCTCCACCTCTCCTACCCTGCCTGTCCCTTCTGAAGAGCCTGTATCCACCCATGGCAGCACTCCAGTCATGGGAGTCATCCCACCACGTTTCCGTGATAGCGACTACATCATAGCTTTCCTGCCGCACGATGGCTTCCAGCTCCTCCTGTTTGTTGCCCATGCTGCGTGCATTGGTGTACATGCACTTCAGCTGGGCTGCTGGTTTGTCATTTATCTCGGGTATTCCTGTGCCTAGCAAGGAAATGCCCAGGTTTACAGTGTGAATCCATAGACTAAGGTTCAGAGCAAATGCTCACACACAGAATCATAGAAAGGTTTGGGCTGGAAGGGACATTAAAAATCATCTAGTTACAACCCCTCAGTGTGAGTAGGTGTGGAGAGCCTCCTCGATAATTTGAGAGACCTGAGAGCTAGTAAAAAGGCAAGGTCCCATGTTGCAAAGCAAGGCCAACCAAAGATAGCAATGAGGCAAGGCCTGCTGCCAGAAAAATAAAGATGAGGCAAGTCCCGTTGCCAGAAAAGACAGTAAGGAATTTGGAGGACACCTTCTCTGAATAAAGGGATTACATATTCTATTAACTTTTGGGCTTGACCAGGATGTTTCATTGTGGGAGAGTGCTGTATGTTGTAAGCAATGTCTGGAGCTAGCAAAGCCATGATCTTTGTTTATTGTATCATGCTTTTAAAACAGTCCACCTAATCATGATGTCATGTTTTCTCTTCACTGTAAAAGAGGTCTGCTGATGAATAAAATCAGACATATTACCACTGACTATATGTCTCACCTGGCCTCAAACTTTTTTCTTCTCAAAAGTTTTTCCTCACTGCATTCACAAGAAGTATTAGACCAGGTTGCTCAAAACTCCATTCAACCTGGCCTTGAACACTTCCACGGTGGGGTCATCCCTGGGCAACCTGTGCCAGTGTTTCACCAGCCACACTGAACAACCCCAACTCCTTGTCTGTCTTCATAGGAGAGGTGCTGCAGCCCTCTGATTATCTTCATCACCTTCCTCTGGACTCTCTCCAACAGCTCCAGGTCCTTCTCGTGTTGGGACCTCCAGAACTGGATGCAGTACCCCAGATGAGGTCTCACAGGAGCAGAGCAGAGGGGCAGAGTCAACTCCCTTGACCTGCTGGCCACAATTCTCTTGGTGCAGCCCAGGATCTGGTTGGCTTTCTGGGCTGCAAGCACACATTGCTGGCTCATGCTGAGCTTCTCATCAACCAGCACCCCCAAGTCCTTCTCCTCAGGGCTGTGCTTAATCCATTCTCCATCTAAACTCTATTTGTGCTTGGACTTTGCATTTGGCTTTATTGAACTTCATGAAGTTGGCATGGGCCCATCTTTCAAGACTGTCAAGGTCCTTCTGGGTGGCCTCCCTTCCTTCCAGCATGTCTACCACACCACACCACAGCACACAGTGCAGTATCATACTAGAATGTGCTGAAGGTGCACTCAGCCCCACTGCCCATGTTGCCAAGAGAGATATAACCCAGGAGAAGAGCTCAGCACCTTAAATGGTATCTTAAGCAGACATTGTAGAGCTACCCAAGAAGATGCAAAAAGGCAAGGGATGACTCCTGCTGCTTTCTAGGATGGAGCACCCCGTGAGCCACTCAGCCACAGTTAACAGCATCCTTTCGAGGATGAACGTTTTGTCCCATGGTGCAGGGAGGGCCACAGCTCCATTTTTTCTGTTAATAGAGAACACATTAGCAGTCTTGTTGAAGCCAGGTTAGTCTAAAGGATGCTAGAAAGACAAAGGGGAGGATCACTTAATAAAATCAGCAGTTTTTCATCAGTGTTTCTAGCACAGAATTTCTATGACATATTTAGTCTGTTAATAAAAGAATATATAATGAAATTAAATGCATGACCAAACAGCTGCCTCAGAAAGTAATACTGATAGATGTGATAGTCCCTAGCTTTTGGTCTTGGAGCTAGAATACTCAGAGACAGACCCTAGGGAAGACAATCCCTCCTATCCCTTCCTGTGCCAACTGGTCTGGCAAGGTGATGAGGTAAGGCGGAAATGAAGCAAGAAAATAACTTGATTATGTAAAGTGAGAAGCACTATGGGCAGACCATAAAAAAGACTCCCCTCTGTGAAGCCAGTTGCAGATAAGCAAATCATTTTATGAGCATTTGATTTTTCTGCTACTGAATCTGAGATTTAGACAGGGAGCTTACAAAGGTGCTTTGGAAACTCACTCAATAGCACACATGCATGTTGACTTGTCTACCAGCTTGAGAATTGGATCCTGACCATTCACAGCATGACAACCTAAATTGCAAGAAGGTGACATTGTCTTCTGTGTCCAGAATTAGTCAACCCCATCTGCTGGTGTGCCTGCAATTCGAGTCATCTCCTGAAGAGATTAAAAACCAGGAAGACAATTAAAATAAAAAATTTTTTCAAACACAAAATGTTTAATTCAGGGCAGCAGCTGAAATAATTTTTGCTGTTGTGTTTTCTTCATCTTCTCTTCCCCAAAGATTTGATTAATTTTCTTTCTGAGAGGGATGTTCACTAGAAATTCATGTTTTAGGAAACTCTTAAGGAATATTTAGAAAAAGCAGATTTCAAATATGTCATCCCCACTGTTTGCACTATGCAGCCAACAGTTTGCCAGTCAGGAGTCTACTACATGTCATGCATACTAAGTGATGAAGCAGAACACAGCTGAGAAGCCCAGAGATGAATAGATAAATCAACAGTTTAAATGGACACAGTAAGTTCTACAGAAAAACCAATATATTCTATAGTTTTTAGATGTCCATTTGACCAGGCAACATCAGAAGCTTAATCAGCAAGCAGGATCTTTAATGAATACAGGGGTGGAGAAGTACATAGGATGAACATTAGTAAAGCCAGCTCAGGACAGTGCAGGTCAGACTCCCCAGCAAGACCATGATCCAAGGATGATCCCCCCATCCCCTCCAGGGACCAACATCAGCTGTTTTTACATAAGGATGCAAGAAGTTTCAGTGGCTCCAGCACAGGATCAAATGAGAATGGTTTGGAAGGGGATGTGCCAGAAATGGCTTGGGTCCAGGGACATGCCACTGCTGGCACTCCACTGAGGAACTTGTAATTAGCGCTTTAGCAAGGGCTTTGAAGATTGCATTTCTCAGCTGATGATCCTGCAATGGTACTGAGGTGGTTCCTGTTCATTTGTCTGCCTAAACCTGCACAATTGCCTGTACAATTATTTGAGAAAATGGTCCTCACAAAATTACCAGGAGTGAGTTTCATTCCTTGTGTACACAACACAGGGCTAAATATTGCTAAAGTCCCTTCAGAGGTCCTTCAAGGCTTTGGAATCTGAGTCATCATGTCAAGTGATTAGCTAATATCTGTGGCCCAATTTGAAATAATTATGGTAGTTTCACCTTCATTTACTTGAGTTTGTCCTGAGTACAGGCTACTTAAAACTTGAGACATTTCTAAAGATTAAGTGGGTAAGAAATAAGCCATGCATAATTAATTTTTGTTCAAATGCTGACTCAATTACACATGTATGCCCCATAATAAATTCAATAATTTCAGAAATTTCATCTCCATGGTAAAACTATCCTGACATCAGGACAGCTCAGATTTCCGACATACATACATTTGTTAACAAAAGAGATGTCTGATTACATCCTCCATTTCCTAGTGATATTTTGTGACAAGGAAATCTGGATAATACAGAAAAGCCCTTAAGAGACGAAGTGACTACATAGGAACTTTCTGAGCAATGAAAAATTGAAATAGTTTTCTTTTGTCCCTCTTTTTTAGAGTTCTGCTTTCCCCACATAAGATCGAGATATGCTGTAACTTGTCTGCCCACAGGAAACATGGCACATGATGAAGACATTGGGGTGAATGAGAAAACCATGTACGAACACTCACAGTCCAGCTTTGAACAAAACACCCCAAAATATGAACCTTAGCTTGACTCCAGCTGTGTTGAGGCCAAAGTCCCGTTACCTCTCTCTCTGCCTCTGCATTTCTGTCACTCCAGGTCTCACAACATCACTAAGGTCCCGCATTCTGCTACTGTCATCATCAGGACTCTCTCCCTGTGAGAGCAGGATAAAGCTCTTTATTGAGACACTGGTTTAGCATCTGACTATCCTGTAATTGTACTCGAAGTACAATGGCATTGAGGGTAGTCTGGGAGATCTTGGTTCAGAGGAACCCTCATTCCTTCACCCTTCTCTTCCTCATCCATGGCACAGTCCCACACGGAGAGATTCAAAACAGAGATGGATGCAGGCCAAGGAACGAGCTCCCACAAGCTCCTGATAATACTGGTGCAGTGTGCAGGAAACTTAATGGACCCATGGAAGGAAGGTGGGACATAGAAAGCTCCTTTCCTACAAGACAAGCAACCCAGAGGCACAGCAGGAGGAATGTGACATGTAGGAGGGAACATGGAGATAATAGGGATGGGTTTTGTGAAAGTGCTTGTACCCTTTGTTATCTAACACAGGTGACAGGTGAAGCTTTGGGGATTTTGTGGTATTTAACAACCACAGTTACACAGTCTGTGTTTTAAATGTGCTTAAACTGTAGGGTGTCTGAATGTTGCCTGAGGGTAGCTCTCAGTTTCCCTTCTAACAACAACTTCCTATCTAGACAAGGAAAACAAATAAACTAAACCTTACAGTCAAGAAGGTAACAGCTCCTCTCACCTCTTGTTCAAGGGGGGGAAATAGATAAGAGATGTATTTGCCAGCCCAGGTAGATGCTCCAGGCTGGGCTGGGTTTTCATCTTGGTGCTGAATCAACAACAAATCCCCCACAGGAGAGGGGCATGTCCTAGCCTCCTGACCCGTGATGAGGCAAGCCTCTAGGACAGCCAGGTTTCAGATTCAAACATGTGCAGAGGAGCATAAAGAAGCCCTTTATGCCACTGCAATTGCAACATCAGATTTCAGTTTTATTTGCAAACACAAGCTGAGTTCTGCATCATAGACATGCTTTTTAATCAGTCCTGTCAACGATGAAAAGCCTGAGAAAGAGAGGCAGTGTCTGTACAGGAAGTACTCATTTACATTAAATAATTATTCTGAAGGAGAGAAACAGCAAGGGAGTGATTTTTAATTATAAAGAAATAATTTCAGGCCAGAGGAGTATATAGAGTCCTAGCTTTGTTCCCTGTAAATTAATACTTGCAGTAAAACACAAAGAGCTGATTTGAGAAGTAAGAAATATACATCTGATACTATTTTTACTTCCATGGTCCCAAAAGTTGCTGCTTTTATAATATCTCTTCTACACAGAGGCACATAAAATCAGTATCACAAACATAAATGCTAAAAATACAAGGGCTGACATACAAACACATTCTGTAATAGGTTAGGAATAACTGTGTTGATGAGTGTGTGTGTGAGAGTTATGGTGCTGTCATACAAGCATATCTGTTTTCTTTACAGCCTGCTTGTGCAATGAGGCACATGCTTTCCCTTATTTGATATTACTTATTCAGCAAAGAATAGAAAATATTTGACACCAGCATTTCCCAATAAAACTTACTTCAGCTGTGATGAAGAATAATAGTATCAAATCCTGAAAAGAGTAACTTTTTTTAAAATCCAAAGAATTTATGATGAGAACTGCAATCTGTGCTGTGCTTTCAGGATTAATTCCCATGATGGAGCTGAAGCCCTTAGACTCCTGTACCTAGCACCAAGGCCTGGTTTTTGAAAATGTGGGCACTCCACTGCAGGCTCTGTTGCTTACGCTGAAGAGAGCACCAAGACGTGAAAAATCCCACAGCATTCCTGACAGCAGAATCAGACAGGAACTCAGCAGCTCCCAACTGGTCCTCCGTACAAGGCAGTGAACACTCTTCAGCTTTACATGGGTGCCTCGTTGGCCAACCAGCCTGGGAGATGACCAGCAGTACATAAGATACAGCATCACTGTGAAGGCATGTGGTAGGGTAGGATGTGCTCCCTGCTGACCTGAGAAGTACCTCTGCAGCCCATCCCTCTGCAAAGGGGACATCAACATGGACCTACAGGCCAAGGAGCATGCAGCACCCTGGGGTACCTTGCTTCCCTGGGTCTGGCTTCTGTTCCTGGGCTGTAAATGTTACAAGCATGCTGTATTTCTGCTCTGAAATAACTCTACCTCCAGCTTTCACCCACTGCATCTTTTACTGTGCCTTCTGTACCGTGGTTAAAGAGCTGCTTGTTAATTAGCTCCAGAAATGCTGTCAGCTTAAATTTTTTTGAAAAATATTTCACTTTGAAAAAAGAGAGAAGAGGGATGTATAGGAGAATCCAGCAGAAGAGAGAAGCTAGAGAGAAAAGAAATTACAGTGGTCCCTGGTGCTGGGATTCAGCAGCAAAGAGCTCTCACACTCAGGAAAAAGAGGCAAAGAAATAAAACTGTATTTCCACCTGAGAGCACACTGCTTTTTGCTTCAGCTTTTCCCTGTGTCACAAAACCCAAGTGATGGTACAGCTTACCAGTTCACATAAGCTTGACTTACTTTTTTCACACTAGTAAAAAATCTGAAATAGAGGTTTCTACCTGTAAGCAAAAGCAGGCTGTGAGCCAATGGTTAGATATAATCTTCCAGTGATGATTGAAATCTCTGCTTCTGAGTCATGGCAGATGTAATTAGTATATAGCTTTTGCATTGTATACGACAGCAGGAAGTTATATAGACAAGCTATACAAATATATTGACATAATAAATATAATAAATACATAATAAAAATGTACAACATATATATTTTACATAGTAAAATGCAAAACATGAATTCCTTCATAAGTCAAATCTAATTTTTTCTTGTTTTCTTCAGTTCCCAATAAACCTTTTCAGGCTCTTCAAGGTGTGTTGGAAAATTTAAAGGCTTACAGTAACAGATACAGAAATCAGACTGCAGTGTCCAAATATACAAATATCAGTGCAAGATAAGAACCAGGAGCACCAATTCACATTTACATCTCTAGAAATAGGATTTGTTGTCATGGACTTCGTCAGGTATCCAGGACCACATAGCAAAAGTTAATGTGCATAATGCATTAAGCTAATGGGATTCAGTCAAGGTTGAATGTATCTCTTTGGGCTAAGAAAGCACCACGTCTGCTCATGTTTTCTGAATACTCTGCAGCCAGCTGAGTGCTTCTGCTATGGGCATGAATATGAAACCAGAGCAGGAGAGGAAAGGAAACAGGGTGTATCTGAAAGAACAGATGTTAAGGAATGCTAAAAATTACCATTTCTCTTCAGCTGAGAAAATAAAAAAAGAACAACTTTCCTTCACACTCCTGTTCCAAATCAAATCCAGTCTTGAGAGGCTGACCTTCTGTCTTAGAAAAACATGGTCAGAAGAGCAATGTTTAATGTGAAGTGGATTTAAACCAGCGAATTTATGCTTATAGTGGAAAAAAGACTCCCCCCAAATTATTTATACAGATAGCTCCCTCCCACCTTCACCCCACCATGGAATTTAAGATTAAAAAAAAAAAAAAAGATGACTGAAAATGAAATCTGAAGAGATCAATACCATTGATTTTTATTCAGAGCACTTCTGCTATGAAGACAGGCTGTGACAGCTGGGTTGTTCAGCCTGGAAAAGAGAAGATTCCAGTACATGAAGGGGCCCGCAGGAAAGCTGGGGAGAAACTTTTACAAAGGCATGTAGTGATAGCACAAGAGGTAATTGCTTTGAACTAGAAGAGAGTAGATTAGTAGATTTAGGTTAGACAGAAAGAAATTTTTTAATGTGAGGGTGGTGAGACACTGGCACAGGTTGCTCAGAGGACTCGTGGATGCCCCATCCCTGGAAGTGTTCAAGGGGCTGGATGGGGCTTTGAGCAACCTGACCTAGTGGGACATGTTCCTGTCCATGCAGGGGAGTTGTAAATGAATGATCTTTAATGTCCTTTCGAACCCAAACCATTCTATGACTTTATGATTTAATGGATTTCATTTCTACCTAAATTCATAGTATTTCCACAGATTAATAGAAACAGAAGGACTATCCCACAAGGCAGGACTTCCAACAGTATGCCCCTTGGCTTTGTCCCCTTCCTATAAGGTAGTATAAGGGAAGGGAAATTCACTTCTACTTAAAAACAGCAGATGATTCTGTTTCCCAAACACACAGAACAGTCTGGAGCACAGCCAAGAGTTTTCCTGCAAAGTCTCTGCTTGCAAGGACTGAATTGACACTTGTCTTCAAACATTTGCACATAATTTTTGAGGTCAGCTCTTAAGACTACAGCTTTTTAGCTGTTTCAGATGCTAATATAGAATTATGTTTGCTGTGTGGCTTGGCCAACAACTTTTTTTTATGCCTATTATTGAAAGACTTCATCATTTTCTATTGTTGTGAAATAATTAGAATTTGAAAAGATGAGGAAATTCTTCTTCGTAAGTGTGAGATAAAATATGGGTAAAAATTCCAGCAGAGTATGTTTATATAATTATTAGTCTGCATTTGCATGGGGAAGTCTAAGCTTACTCTCTCTTTGGATCCAACTCCTCGAATTCTTATTTCTGGGTATCTACTGTTTGTCTTTTCCACAGCATACCAGCTCTCTCAGGTGTGCCTCTGCTTTCTCCACTTCAGCTGGCAGCCTGATCTCGGGCACTTGTCACTTCCCTGTACCAACATAACAGTGATGCTAAGCCTTTTGGGAAAGGTTTCATCTTAAAAAATTAAAGATTGAGCTTTGTGACATAGCAGCCAAATTATAAGGGAAGGTGGAGAGATCAGGACAGACACTACCTATAAAATATTCAACATACTTGGAGGATGGAGCAGTAAAGCTTGCTTGTCAGCAAAAGATACTAAATCATAAGACCCAGATTATGTTGCACTGAGTCTTTCCCTGGAAGATGATCCACAGAAATAAATAAATAAAATTTAGAGTAACAAGACTATCCAAGGATTCATTATTTTTCACCACAAGGATGTCAAAATATGGGCTCAAATAAAGTAGGTTCTGTTCCTTCCCCTTACTTAGGGTATTTTTTGCAAAGCTATGATCAGTCACAGGGGCCAGTTTTTAATTAAGCTCCAAGTACTGTGCTAATATTGGTTGCAACAGATCTGAAAGAAAAGAAAGGAACTGTGAGACATGAGATCAGCCTCTGAGTAAAACCTAGGCAGAAGGGTTAAATCCCCATGAAGGCTGGGTGCAGGAGGGAGCACACAGATCTCTCTGCAGGCCAGGCTCAGCTCTTGCCACCAGACCAGGGGAAGCATCCCTGCTTTCAGAGGCTGGCTACTGCCTGGCTTCATTCAATCTAAATTTTGTACTCGGGAAAGGGGAAAGGTGTTAAGCAAGTGGCAGAAGACCTTCCCTAGAAATCAACAACGTACTGGTTTAGTCAATTATCGTTGAGAATAATGCAGGATGTACAAGGAAATGAGTGTGAGATAAAGTTTTCAAAATAGACCAGGACACTTTTGCCGCATTGGGTCCATGGTATTCTGATGAGTAATGCCCGTCCTTATCAATGGCCCGTGTGATTGATGCCCAGGAGCCACACAGCTGTCAGCAGGGTCCAAATGCCACCCAGTGCTGCTGCACCCTCCCTGCTCTGCGGAGCAGCCAGAAGATAAAAACCTAAATTGGCTCCCTTGAGAACAAAAAAAGTTGTTTGGTTTGTTTTCATTGTTCCCCCAGGAAGACACACCCTGTCCAAGAGGACTCTGGGGAACAAGCATCTTCCTTGAGTGACACCACCCCAGCCACGGACCCAGAGCAGCACTTGTGGCCCTTCACAACCAGCCTGGCTCTAGACCGGTGTCCTCCCTCTGCAGGGTTGTACCTGCACAGCATGGCGACTGCTGACACCAGCACAGGATCCAAAAGGGCATTTCTGTGCTAAATTAAAACTCTTTTATGCTGGAGACATGTCAGCTCTTCCACATTGCCAGGATGGCCAAGCACGTGGCATGAGTTGCTGCAAGGAAGGAAGTCAGAGACAAGGGGCATATTCAGAAGGGGAACACAACTGGAATGGTGAAAGCCACATCCAAGAGGATTTTGTTGCTCTTATTCTGACAAGCTGCATGAATGGTCAAGCACTTAACCCAGCTAGACTTGTGTGAAATGCATCTTCACAGAGGGCAGAGTGATACGGAAATACCCATAGCAGCCCAAATCACACACCATGAGTGGAAAGAAAAGAATTCTAGGCGTGAAAACAAAATCAGCGTCTTCTGATTAGAAAAACACAACCCATGTTTTCAGTGCCACGGTATACATGTTCTTATAGTCAGTGTTTACAGTAGCAATAGAAATGCTTTTGTCACACAAGAATAATAGTTTACATCAAAAAAATATTTCTTGTTTACTTATGTGGATATTTGTTCTTAATTTCTATAGATAATCTTTGTACATCAAGTAAAACCACAGAATCATTATTTTTTCTTCCCATTTTTCACCCCATCTGAGCCTTTCCTTGCCTCATTTGCCCTTCATTCCTCTACCCCCATAGTATAAAATATAATGAGGAAAATAAGAAAAATATATTATGTGTCTAAATAGATGGAGAATTCCTCAAACCCTTTCACAGCCCAGCCAGGACTTTGGAGTAGAGAGAAGAGGGAGGGAAGCAGTTCAGTCCAGGTTACCTGTCCAGTGTTGCATTATGCTAAGAAATTAATTACTTTTTCTTACTTGAAAGAAGCTACCAGGTAAAAAGCATTTCAGGGTATACTGACAGTCAGATATTTGCCTTTATGAAATATTTCCTCTGAAGTTAAGGAAATGAGGTACACAATTGCATCATTACACATGCTTGTATAAAAGGTACAAAAGGCCTTTTCTTTTGAAGTTAATAGCAGAAGAATGAAATAATCTCTTCTTTCTTACAAGAGAATAGTTTCACTGTTCTGCCCACATATTTTATTAGCTGAACTGACATCTTTAATAGTGAAATGAAAGAGGAAAGGGAAGTGGATGAGAGAAAATAATTAAAGTATTTCAGATAATCTTCTGGACAACACTATTAATGGCTAGGTTTGGGTAAAATTGACATGATCTAAGCAATAGCACAAATAATGAAACACTGAACAAATACGTCTGTTCTGATTTGGTTTCAAACATTGATCTCTCTCATACATGACCCTTCTTACAGTGTTATTCTAATTTGCTTATAAGGCTGTTCCCTGGAGGCCCAGTTCCCCTTTGTGCATTGACAGAATTTCCACTGCTGGCCCAGAGAGTTCATTTTTTACTACAGTGTGTTTGTTTCTGACAGCAGCTCACTCTTCTAACTCTTTCAACTTAAATTTTGTACCTCAGTTTTAGATGCCCTGTGAGGTTTACACCATACTGCTGTGGGCAGTGCCAAAAACACCCTACTCTTCAACAGGGCTGAGAAGTCTCATCCTTTTCTCTGACCCAGAGTCCAGGCAAGTGTCCAATTCACTTCCCTGTGTGACTGCGGACTCCTGGACTACTCCAAGTTGAAATTAAGACACAAATGGGGTCAGATGTCACTTGGCATCCAAAAAGGCCCTTTATTCGTGCACTAACAACTTTGCAGGGAGGGGGAGAGAAGAGTGAAGGAAAACAAAGTAAGAAAGAAAGAGGGTGATGCATAGCATACCACCCACATGATTCAATGGCATCCCATTGGCAGATCCCCAGTGGGGAAACTTTGAAGTCTGGTGGTGAACATTTGTCTTTTAAAGTCCATGTCTCCTGCTCTTCCAGGAGAGCTTCTTCATAGTCACTTTCTGGGGTGTTTTTGCAGAAAGCAGGACTTTCTGAGGAAGGAGCTGCTCCTTTGTGGTTGGGTTGGAGTGGAGTGGAGTGGGGTGAACATCTCAATGTTTCTTTGAGGTTACCAGTGTTCTGGCACACAACTCCCCAAAGTCTTTTTCAAAAAATCCCCTAAGCTAGTGATGTTTAAGCCAAACTTACTCATGGACCCTCACAGTGAGATGGCAGTCCATGGCTTTGGAATGTATGAACCAACGTGTGAAGAGAGCCTTTGTGTCCTACTTCTGCTACAGGGGACCAATACGTGCTCAACACCAGCATCCTCAAGCACCCATTGCTGGGGATGAGGTCCTGCCATCACAAGCACCCTTGCTGAGGAGATAACGCAGGCAGAATGGGGATGTCTGGGGAATCAGCAGACATCTGGCTTGGTGGCTCTTCCCCTACCATCAGGGCACTGGCATTTGTGGTGGGTAGAAGGAGGAGGCAGAACTGCAATGAAAAAAAAACACAACAAGTTTTGCAAAGTTCTGCTGATGAAGGCAACAGTCCTTGTTTTTCTTTCTTGTGCCAATGATTTTGCTGAACCAACAAACTAAGGACCTTGCACAGCAAGTCAGAAGAATTTGGTGCTGTGCAAGGCAGCCACACAAATTTTTCCTCTATTCCTCAGCAATGTTCCTGCTTGTTAAATATTCTCTAGATGTAATGCTAAGGATAGGTTAATAGCACGTACATTTTCATGTGGACAGGCTGTCTGCTCTCCCTGTTGTCAGAAATGCCAAATCCTTTGGAAATACCCGTGAGAAAACACACGTGGTCATCTAGTAACAGAATGGTTTTCTTTTAATATCCACTTCAACTGTAACTCGCTGTGCTTATAAATCTTGACAACAGATTCTGGCCACTGATGTATGGTTTTCTTATGTTAAGCCTTTTTTTTTCCTCTTCCTCCTTGGATATCTTATACTCTGTGTTTAAATGTGAGACACAGCTGCCTCTGCCAACAGGAGTTCACATTGTAAAAATCACCCAGATTTACGCAACAGGTGTTTTACCAACCCACTGTGCTAACATTTTCTCCATGCAATGAAATAATATACTGGGCTGGGATAAAAAATAAATAAAATTAAAAGAAGAAGAAAACACTTGCTACCTCGAGATTATACTTGGAGCAACTTCTTCTTAAGAGATAAGCTTTTATTTTTCTCTTACAGGAAACCTAAATAGCTTCCAAAGAACTAGATGGGTGAAATTAGTCAGGCAGACTATACATAAAGGAGTGACAGCCCTGGGACAAGACTTAGTTGGAGGACAATAACTGGGAAGAATCTTAAAACATATGCACACCAGTTGGCCTGTTGGCACTTCACTGAAAAATCCAAGGATACTTACATAGCACAAAAAACAAGTCCACGAATTAATGCTTTTCAGCCTCATGCATCTTGCAGTCCTATAAGAATTTTCCAGACCAGTGCAGAGCCCTGGGTAGACATTTTTCAGCCTACTGGCTTTTGTTGCTTCTTTTTCCTGTAGCTCCTTTTTGAAAACCTTTCAATTACTGCTTGATCACAAGTTTGAAACCATTGCTGCACCTAACAAGCCTCATCACTGATGTGAGCTCCTCACAGCCCCAAAAGATGAAAACAGATACTAATAATTTGGAAATATATGCTCTTGTGTATACAGTATACACATATACAGAATATACAGACTCTATATCTAATGTAGAATGTTATTGTATTTAGATAGGTGATACATCATATTATAGCAAAAATGCCCCTGCTGACAGCAGTTGCATTGAAAGGAACACTTTAAATGCTTTATTCAGTGCAGTACAGAGGCATTAAAAAATGCACACAGTACATATATAAGAGATACATTGACACTCCCTACTCAAGCTTTCAACTGGATCAGATTAACCATCCCTCAGGAGGCAGGCTTATGAGCTCAGGAAATGCCTGAGCACTTATCTGCACGTTTTATTCTGACAATGTGCTGGGAGGCACAAAGTGGGGACAGAGAGAAAAACAATCTTTTCTTAGGGAAAATGCACAGTACTGAAAATGACACCTGAATTCTGGAAGCAGGGTGCTGCTCTTCACACTTAAAACAAGCCAGATTTGAAGGTTAAAACCCCTTTGCAAATAGAATTTCCACTCTGACCAAATCACCCCATCTCCTGCCTCCCCCTACAGCAAACATCAAGTCCTTGAATTGGCTCAATTCACACTCAGAAATAGGACCATGCTCCCTCAAGAGCTGTGTGGTTTTAAAAACAGGTGGAGCGTTTCACCCTGCCTTCTCCAAAGAGATTTATGGCAAGAGATTTCAGGTAAAGAAGACAAGCTGAAAAGGAAAGATGAAAAAAAATAATCCTTGTTGGCTTAAACACAAGATTGTTGATCCAGAGAGTTATACATAAAATACAAGCCAGTGACGACTATGACTATGACCATAAATATGTGTGTCCTTAATGCTGTTAACCTATTCCAAGTGCAAAGTCTTGAACACTGGGTTGAAATCAGGGGGCTCACTATCAACTGATGGCAAAGAAAAGCATGCCAAATTTCTACGACAAGGGGGAAAAAATGAAAATGTGGAAGTATTTTTAAAGTACAGTCATTTCATGTTCCCGACTTCTGGACGACCAGAGGAAAATTGGAGTATTAAGAAACCAGGTTTCGCCTCAACCTGGGTGATCATTGTGCAGTTTCAAAATTATCTTACATCCCTTCTCACTTATTACTGATCTGCTCAGTAAGATAAAATTTCAGAAGGCAGAAAGGATGCAAAACATCCAAGAGTTATTGTGTGCATGAACTGCAGTATCAATAAGCTCAAGAGGGAAATAAAAAGAAGTGTCTCCAGAGAAACGTTGACTGTGAGGATTTAAAACTTTGCTGAAACATTTCATATTCTGCTGAAACATTTCATATTCGAGCTTTTCCTGTGAATTACAAATAGCTGTTATGAAGATACATGAGAAAGTCCTAAAGCAAATGAAGAGATTATATTTGTTAATACTCTGCCACAGAGCAACAGTTCCCACAGGATGAATATTTTCCCTCACACATGAAAATTGCTATTGCAATTCAGGGTGCCTCTTTGCTAATTGTGATGTAGCCATCAGCACTGAAAGCATCCAGCACAGGAAGGTAAATTATTAAGACAACCTTTGGCCCTCTGATTGGACATGCTTATGGATTACTTTCAGAGGAAACAATCAGGCCTTCAGATGTGTAAAAAGCTGAGACTTCATCCTGACAATTACTTTAAAAAGCAGGAGGTGTCAGTTGCCACCAGCAGGGCAGCACAGAGAACTTCTCTGCTTGAGAAACTGCCCACAGGTGGCTCCTATCCATTCTCAAACAAAGCCTCCTCTCTATGCTATGTGGTTGGGCTCTCTGGTCACAGCCACAGGCCAGCAGGCAAGCTCTCCCCACAGCTCCACTGCATTGTGAGAATCATCCCCAAGCAGAGATGTATAATCATAGAATCACAAAATGGTTTGGGTTAGAAGGGACCTTAAAGATCATCTCGTTCCAACCCCCCTGCATGGGCAGGGACACCTCCCACCAGACCAGGTTGCTCAAAGCCCCATCCAGCCTGGCCTTGGACATTTCCAAGTAGGGGGCACCCACAACTTTCAAGGGCAACCTGTGCCAATGTCTCATCACCTTCACACTAAAGAATTTCTTCTTAATGTTCAACCTAAATGTACCCTCTTCCAGTTTATGGCCATTACCCTATTGGTACATGTCCTATTGCATGTCCTGTTACTACACATCCTCATGAAAGCTCCCTCCCCAGCTTTCTTGTAGTCCCTTCAGGAACTGGAAGGTCTCCCCAGAGCCTTCTCTAGGCCTCTCTCCTGCCCTCAGAGAAGGTGTTCCAGCCCTCTCATCATCTTTGTAGCCCTTATCTAGACTCACTCCAGCAGGTCTATGCCCTGCTTGTGTTGGGGGCTCCAAAACTGGACACAGTCTTCAAGGTGCAGGTCTCATGAGAATGGAGTAGAAGGAAATAATCACCTCCTTTGACCTGCTGGCCATGCTTCTTTTGATACAGGCCAGGATACAGCTGGCTTTCTGGGCTGAAAATGCATGTTGCCAGCTCATGCCCTAGAAGACACTTCTGCTCTGAGCCCAGCAAAGCCCTGTTACAGTGGTGAGGTCGTTCCACTTTCCTGGGCAGCTCCCAGCATCTCCATCTGCCAGGCTGTGGGATCCCCAGGCAGGCTCAGCAGGCAGCATCCCCTCAGTTGCAAAGAAGACCCTCTGTTGCTGGGGTCTTCCCCCTGCTCAACAGCCCTCATAGGGTCACTGTAACTAGAACCATTTTGACCAAAGATAAATTATTCCTTCAGGGTATAACATGATGCAATTTCTCAAGGGCACCCAGACATGCATATTGCCAGAGGCAGAGCACAGTTCAGCCTCTCACTGCCTCTGCCATGAGAGAGGTTCATGCCATACTCACTGCAGCAAGCCCAGCATGCTCAGAAGCCACCCTGACAGGAGATCTGAAAATCTCAGACCTCCTCTGCCTCAGAGGAAGTCCCCAAAGCAAGCCCTCCCCTTGCCTGCCTTTTCTGTCTGCTGAAAGTGAGTGCACCATATGTTATTCCCCTGTAGCTCATCTCCCTTTTTATTAGATTTCCTGTCTTTTGCTGACAATTATCACTGGAGCACTTGATGTGAAAGGCTAAGCAGAAAGCCCTGTGCAGCCCTGGGACAATGCTCAGATGGATGTCCTGTCAGGGAAACAGCTGAGAGTATTATTTGGAAACAGCTCAGCCGGGAACTACCATAAGCCAACACGCTCCCCTTCTATTTTTAGTCCCTCAAACCTCTGCCCTCTGTCTCTACAAGCAGGGAGATATTTGACCCCAGCTTCTGTGGGAGCACTCCCACACCAGGGTGGGGTGGGGATGGGCAAGCTTTCCATGCAGATGTGTGACAGTGAAGAATGACCACGCATCCACAGCATGGGCAGCTCTGCAGACTCTTGGGGTCTGCCCTGCTAAATGTGTCCAGACCCTGCCAAGCACCCAGGGAAGCCTGATACAGCTCTCTCCACCTGTCCCAGTGCTTCTGCCCACATGCATGCCAGGACAAAGGGGTATGATGGAAACCTTGGAGCATTCTGATGAAGAAGAAGCCTAACTCGCCCCTGCAGATCCTACTAGATCTAGTGGTAGCAATAGAGAGCTTGGGGGAAACAGGGTAGCAGAAATTAATAGCTCTGTTTTAGAGAAAGTTTTGAATATTTTAGAGCTTGCAGCTGGGCAGCATTTCTGGAAAACATTTTAATACAAGGAATTAAATGTTTTCCCTGAAAGCCCGAACTAAAACTGGATCTCTTGAGTGAGAGGATGCATCCTTTGGGTGGAAATTTGATGATACTATTTTGAAAGTGTTGAGGCTCTCAGCATCTTAGCCTTTTCAGGTTTTTTTGCTCTACACTGTGGGGATTGGCTTACTCCATTTTTTTGCAGCTTGTAACACAGTGGTACCGTATTGACTCCTTGATGTTAAAAATATAGATGAAACCTTGCGGAAGCATCACTTTTGCATTCATGTGGAAATTTCATTCCAAGGGATGATCAGTCCAGCCACAAATTCTCTGTTTTATCCAATTACTTCCCTTTGGAAAATCTTTTCCTTTCCATAGCAAACAGGCATTTCAAACCCAAGCCCGTCTTGATAACGGAGGAAGGCACGTGAGACTTCCCTCTATCTTTTTGCTGTGTGATACTTCATTTGCCATCCAAGCAGTCACACATGAGAATCCTTGCAATACTTCCAGGAGAAGCAGGGTTTCTCACATACATAGTATACAAAATCTACAGAACTTACTAAAGTAAACAATCATCTTTGTGACCAGGGATGTGAAACGATGATGACCAGTTGGCTGCAGAGTCTCAGAGTCACGTAGGACCTGAAGGTGTTTTGCTTGGATATTGTTGCTGCTCCACGCTGCTCTTCCATGACTCACTCTGCAAAGCAACTTCATTGCCACAGCCAGGAGGAAATGATTTATAAATACTGACCTTTCCCCTTGCCACCCCTGCAAAATGAGGTTTGTGCATAAGCACTTGCAGAGCTGGAGCCATGGGAATTAAAACTAGATAAACCATCCTCTGACAGCAACATCACGCAATTGCTTCCTGGCCTCTACTAATGCTGGAGAAGTTTGCTGTGAGCCAGGCACACACACTGAAGAACAGATCTGGGGAAAGCCAGAACATTTAGACAATGAGTAGCTGAGTCCGAACAGGGGAGGCTGAGAGGGAAGGGTCAGAGCTGGATGAAATTCTCTGTTCTCCTATTTGAAGATACTATGAAATCAATGTCTCACAGAAAATAGACACACTGAAGAGTTAAAAAAAAATTATACCTTTCATACCAAACTCATTCTGTGGGATTCATGGTGGCAGATCACCAGTCATTGAAGACTAATATTGCTTGGTTATTATTTGCAGCATCCTAGAGGCATAGGTTAGGGTTAGGACACAAGGTGATGAGGGGCTGTGACCCAAGTTGCTCTCTCAGCCTGCACTCCTGTCTCCAAGGGTGGTTGCTGCAGATGGGAGGCAAACATGAGAGCAAAAAAAAGATCCCTTTTTGTCTCCTTTTGAACCAGCATCACAATCTAGGAGGTCCTTACTGCTTTCCAGCCAGGCCTCTCATTGAAAATTCCCAGTTTAAACATCCAAGAATTGGTTTTGTGCCAAATACAAAGAAACCCAAAGTGAACCAGGGTTTCTATTTCTTTATCATGCCCTGTTAGACTTGACCCCTGTCCAGCAAAGCACTATTCCCTAGGTCTGTAGCATGCCTCATACAGCTATAACCAGAAAAGACTAAGGAAATTATCAGGAATGTCACTGGGAGCTGGCAAATGAGATGTGATGCTTAGTTTTAAATCTGTACTTCTATGAGGAGCTCATGAGGAGCTGCCACAGACTAAGACAGCAATGGAAAGCTGTTCACTGTCCTTTAGTGAGAGCTGCCTCTAATGACTATATGTCCAGGTATAAGTTGCTCTCAATATGCCAAATATAATGGACCCTCTGCCTTTGGACACAGTGATTGCTGATGATGGTTATTTCAGCCAATATGCATATGTAGGGAAAGCATCAGTCTTCATAGGTGTTAATTTTCTTCAAGCCAAAACATTAGGGCTGGCCTCACCTCCATCACACAGCTGTGGCCAGCCTGCAGTGGGGCAGTGGGGCTCCTAGCATGGCAGGTTGCCACAGACTGTGAAATCACCCTAAGTGGGTGCTGGCTGCCCAGGTGCAGGCAGCTGCCTGCCAAAACATCCCCAGGGGGCTACAATGCCACCTCCTCCATGGGCACACTCCCTGGGAAGCAACTGCTCTGCACAGCTCTCCTGGCAGGCTGCGTGGGACAGCACTTCTGGGCGTGCAGGAATGCCTGGGGATAGACAGCATAAACATGACCCTGGTAGCAGGGGCTGGCTCAGAGGCAGGGTGAGCAACGTCGGAGAAGACAGCTCAGTAATTATTTATACTGTGCAGAGAAAGACTTACTAGTCAGCTATTGGCAAGCAATTGGAGCTACAAAGATGAGCCAGGCTTTGCACTTGAAGAGCAGCTCTGGGGAACCAGCAACCAGCAGCAGTGTTTTAGCTACTTGATGCCATCCAGCACAACAGAGGTTTACTTCCCCTCTGCTGCTCTTGAGAAACACATTCCCAAATGCAGCATCCTGCTAGCAGAGCAGTATCTCAGCCCCATCTTTGCCTGCAGGGTGAGGAAGGCCAGAGGTGCTGGAGCTGGGGCACTGGCATCCTGGGAAGCCCAAGAGAGGACAAAAGGGCTCTTTTGGGCAGCCATGGGTGCCCTTGGCCCCTGGGGAAGCCATGGGTACCTTCCTCCAAGGGGCTGACAGAGGCAGCCCTTACTTCTGTTCCTTCATGCCTGCTGCTGTGCTTTTTTATTGCAGCTTTGCAATGTGAAAACAAATAGGATCACCAAGGATAAACCTACACCATGGTCTTGAAGCTGGGGAGCTGATTCCCACCCTTGGGACAAATTCTGAGCAGGTGTTTGCACATCAGGATTTGCACAGGTTTCCCTTCATCAGGAGCAGCCTGTCTCTGCTGTTCCCCCTTCATTTTATGTCTCTGGTAGGATGCTGCCACACTTGTTTTTCTCATTTTTAACATGAGTAGCATGAGAAACAGCTCATAGAACTCTGACATTTCTGTGTTGTTGAGAAGCCAATAACTATTCCTTCTGCAGACAATTTAAGTAATGTAAAAGATGGCAGAATTAATGAGCTATACCTACTTTGTTACCACTGAACTGATTTTGAATTCCCAAAGACAGTCAGAGAAGAGGAACTGTGTTGAAATGGGTGCTACAGACTCTGGCCCAAGCGAGATGTTCCTTCAGTTGTACACAGCTGGGGAGCAGGTATTGAAAAAAGGTCTGTCTTCAACACGCAAACAAGCAGTGGAGCTTCTTCTTGGATCTAGAAGCCTTGCTTGTCAGAAATCATCCTACTGAATACCTGAAACTATGTTTTTCCTTTTTGGTGCCTGTCTCTCCTCCCAGTAACCGAGTGGCTAAAACACATTATGACAAATGCAACTGGCTCATTTTTAAATCTGTTTTTCATATAGACAATTGATGCCAGACTTTTTAAAGGGACAAGTCCTTCACTGAAGTCAATAACATTTTGTCTTAGAGTTCAGCGGTGCCATTGTTTCACCTCAAGTTTTACTTTTTATTTTCCTGAATGTGCTGTTTACTTTCGCTGTTCCTTCTAATTCTTTTTTATATATATATTTAATCAGTACTATTATTGCAGGAAGGGCAGCTGCACCAGAAGTGTATTCACTCTGGGTAGAAGGTATCTCCACGACGTCGGGTGCTATTCAGCTAAGGAAAGCCAGGTCTGGTCTAAAACTTCCACCAGTATGTTTTGAAGTCTACTAGAAAGACTCTCTCAGATCTAGGCACAGTATGTGATTATAAGGCCAGGGAAAGGGAAGGAAGAGGCCCTGGTGTGTCATATCCTCAAGATCTTTATGTAGAGTTGCTGCTTCTGAGGTTACCATGCTCCTGAAGCCATTTCACCAATGCATTGCTCCCACTGAAGGACCGAGGCTTTCCATGTGCCCCCGGGTAATGCTCAGGCTGAAGAGCAAATGTTAAGGTATGGCATGCCTTATTGCATGGAATATGCAGCCATTTCCATTGTTTGCTTTCCAACAACATGCATAATGCCTGCCAACAGCAAATCCATCCACAGAAAAGCCTTGCAGGGTGCCAGGGGACCACAGAGGAGGAATCTGAGCTGTTTCTCAACTTCTCCATCAGGGACTCACCTTTTCCATGGGCACATGGGCTCTGGTGCCTGCCAGGAGCCCTCAATGACCCACCCTGGGGTGCCATGACCCACATGACCTACCTTGGGGTGCATACACTTCCACTTCTGTGCACATCTCCCTGCACACAGGATGTAATTTCAGTAGCAAAGCAGACCACAGAGCTTTGCAATCCTCAAATATAAAAAATTGTAGTGAAAAATGTTCCCTGGGTCTTGAGCTGCAAGACATAAGAATATAACAACTTCTCAAGGGTGGGTAGTTATTAGATGTCTGTGGCTGTCCCACAAATTTTTCTTCAGTCCTGGAAGGATCTGAACACGCTGAGTAGGTGTGGTGCAACCCTGGGGCTGGAGATCTCTTTGGAGCTACTGACAAGTTAAGAACAAGGTTTCTTGAAGGAGGGAGAGGAAGTATATAAAAACTGAGCTTTCATCTTCAAAAAATCGTTATAGGATATGAAGGAAGAACAGTAACAGGATTTGGAAAAGCTGAGGATTTTTAAGGGCTGGGAGTGGGCAGCAATTAAAATAGCTGACTGCAATTCTGAGCTATTTAACCTACTGACCTCCATGTACTGTAGCATCTAAAGCAATACTATTAAATAGACCAATGGCCATAAAGCCATAAATAGCAGATACAGTTTTTTGTGTCATATACTCAAAATCTGGGAGCTTACCACAGCTGTACCCCGTGCTTTCATGCAGAGGGGTGTGACCCCTGGGGGGCCACAAATCTGGGCTAAACCTGCCAGCTACAGAGAAAGCCATGCTATTAGGAATTAGGCACCTGCGCAAAAAAATCACCTTGAACAAGGTCCTGACCCTCTGGCGTGCATTTCTCCATGAACTGGAAATTCTTTAGATTATAAATTTTTTTTTTTTCTTTTTCATATGGTACATACAAACCTTGCCATTCTGAGCCCACCTCTCCCAGGCTGCTGATCAGGGAGCTATTGGATTTTACAGCAAATGCACAAAGTCAAAGCAAAAGACAGGTCACAAGGCACAGAACTGTAAGACCTGAGAAGAGTATCACATAAATGGACTGTGCTTTTAAATCCATCCTTGGTTTTAAACCCATCCTTGTTTTCAGTGCACCTCATCTCTTGCCTGCAGCAGAAAGACTGCAATGATAGTGGCAAGGGAAAAGCAGATTTTACCTTAATCAACCACATGTGGGAAGCAATGTTAGCAGTTCTGAGAGGGGAAGCAAAACGCCATCTCCTCAATGTCTGCAAATGCATTTCACTAATGGCAACAAAGGTGTAGTACTGAAAAAAAGACACCCCTGAAGGACATGAGTGCAAGGTTGCCATGGCAGGGCTTTGCCTACCAAGTATCCCTGGGACAGTTCAGGGCAGGCTGTGACAGCTGAATTAAAAGCAAGCCCCAGCTATGCTGGAGTTTCATTTTACAAGGGCAAACCGAACAGATGATGGTTGTGTACAGGCTGAGCAGAGGGCATACCTGTGGCTGCTAAAGGGCTACCATACCTTTACAAGGCCTCCTTCTCATCAGGGAGGCACCCAAAATGGATGGAGGAGCAGCTGCTGGCATCATGGTTTGCAAATCTCAGAGATGAGGAGGGGAAAAGAGGGCTGGAGAAAGACTAAGCATGTCCAGAGCTCAGCAAAGCTGAATTACTTCTCCAAAATTCATCTGGATTTAAGGTTTTGACTTCATTTTGGAAAAAAAAATCCTTAAGTGAATGTTCTGAAAATTAACTAATAAATATGCTCAGATTCAGTTAAATTGAAAGATTAGGAAATTGAAGCCAGGAAACTTATCATTGTAGCTGGGCAGACTTTACAGATATACAAAATCTTTCCTTTTATGCAAGCTTTGAATTGTGTTGGAGCCTTGCAATTGTCCAGAACAACAATTAAACATTACATTAAGGCTACCTATTCAAGCACTTACCCCTGCTCACTGAGCTTCAGCAGCAAGGGATTTGCTGCAAACACATTTTCAGCTAACAGGAAAACGACCAAATTGCTTAGAATTACCTTTGGGGAAAGGAAGTACCTTTGGATAGGGGGCTCTATAGCAGAAACACAGGGAATTAAGAGAAAACCTAGGAAGAAAAAAAGATTCCCTAGCCTGCAAATCAAGATGCCAAGCATGGGTATTAAACTCCCACATTCTGCCTGGCTAGCACCCTGCTCACCAGGGCAAAGGGACCTCTGTTCTCAAGATAAATATATCTTGCATATTCAGTTCAGATCCCCTTGCCCCAGCCCCAGTTCAAGACAGGTCAAGGGAGCTGCTCCTGAGTTAATTAAGAGCAGAGCACAGGGCTGAAGGTGATGGGGAGACCCATTAGGCTTTTTGGAGAAGCCTTTCTCCAGCTGCTTGCCCTCAGTGATGGTGAAGATGCCAGCAAGGCAGTGCCATGACCCATCTGTGGAGGGCCTGCAGATGCCTTCAAGATCATTTATGATCAAGTCCTTTCTACTTCCATTTGCAGAGGCTTTGGAGCAGGAGTCGCCCAGGAAGGGTTCTCCAACCAGCCATGGCCAGCACCAGCAGGACAGAGGCAAGGTCTGAGCACTCCAGGCTTCCTGCCCCCTCGTCCTCCCCAGGAGGCACCTCCTGCCCAGAGAGCCCTTCCTCAGCCTCTCCCTGGATGAGCAGGGACAAGAAGGGAGGTGGCAGGGAGCTGATGGCTCCACAACTGCAGTTTCACAACGTGAGATGTCTGACCGCAAACTGCTTAAACCCTCAGGAAAACAGAGAGGAACAATTTCCAGATTGTTAGGGAACAATTGTAGCAGCTTCTCTGGGGCAGCAGCTAAATGCTCCTTTGCAGCTGCCGCTCTCAAATGTCTCTGAGCTAATTCCTAAAGACAGGGGTGTGACCATGGATTAGCTGCTGAAGTGATCTTTGTTTCCTCCTAGACCCCATCCCTCCCAGTGAGCCACCATCCTACCTTTTATGCAAAGTACTCTCTTTCCTCCAACAACAAGAATGGGCAGGGGAATGACTTATTGTTATAATTTTGACCTTTTATCGCTCTATCAGCCATCTGAGGCCTCTCTCTTCACACAAAACCACTCAGCTTGTGCCTGCAGAGTTGTAGCAGCCACAGGATCCTAGAATGATTTTGGCTGGAAAGGAGCTTCAAGATCCTCGAGTTCAACTATTAACCTAATTCTGCCAAGTCCAGTGCTAAACCACGTCCCTAAGCACCACATCTACACTTTTTTCAAACACCTCCAGGGATGGTGAGTCTACCACCTGTCTGGGAAGCCGGTTCCAGTGTTTAATCACCTTTTCAGGGAAGAAGTTTTGAATATAAACCTCACCTGGCACAACCTGAGGCCATTTCCTCTTCTCCTATTGCTTGTTACTTGAGAGAAGAGACAGACCCCAACCTCACTTTGAGCTCCGTGGCTTCATAGGTCTGACTCCATCTCTGCTCAGAAAGAGACTGACTGGACAACCACTTCTCTTCAACTTCCTCAGCTCTGAAAGAACAGTCTATTTTAGAATGCCCCCCTCCAAAACAGCAGCCTTTTCCCAGACTGGCTGGGTGGCCTGGTGAGGAATGCTGACAATGTGCCTTCTCGGAGCAAAGCTGTCAGCGTTACTTCCCTACTGCTGAGCCCTCAGTCATCACTTGCATGAAGGGTAAATATGCAGCTCTGTTGCCTTGTGACAAGAGCTGTGACTTTGTTTAGAAGCCAAGCACTGGGAACAAGTACCAGAGAAACGTGGCTTAGTGGAACAGGAAGTATTAACAATCTGTGATAAAAATGAAAAAAGGGGCCAGAGCAAGAGTCTAACTAGGTTGGAGGCACTCCATAGGTGGTTAAGAGCAGCAACAGCCCCCCAGAGAAGCCAATTAATAAAATGTTTTTCCACCTCAAGGCTAACTTTTAAAAGAGTTGAGTAATTTCTCTCATGATCATCTGCATACAAGAAAAGTCTCTAGCAAGGTCATCTGCATATTGCAGTCACTGCTTGCACAGGAAAGGGCACGGAAGAGTTTTCAGCTCCACAAGGAGTTTAAGGGGCTGTTGCAAAAGCCCACAAAGATAGATTCACACAGCTCTGTCAGCCTCCAGCAGTGGGTTAGGATAAGCTGCCTGTGAGCAACTACAGCCTTGTGCATCAGTCAATTTTTTTCTGATGGATAAGTGTTTCTGGCTAAGAGCATTTCTCTCACAGCTCCTCTTTTCTGAATGAAATGGTCAAGTGACATTGGAATAGAAGGGTGAAGAAAATTATTGTCTCTTGTTTTTCAGTACATTTTAGTTAAGGCAGTTAGAGGGCTGGGAATGCTGCATTACTACTGGATTCATATCTATAGAGTCCTTTCAAATTATTACAGGGATGATAACCTCTCTTTGTCCTTGTGATCCATAGTAAATAGAGAAGCTCAGTTTCTCCGGAAATGGGCGATGACTTGCAGATCCCTTTACTCCTTGTATGCTGTTTGCACAATGACTAGTGCTGGGAATAACCAGAAGCTGATTTAATAATCTGAAGTCATCCAAACACTTTGCTAAATCCCATGTGAAATCTAAGTGGTTTGTCTTGCTCTTACCGCCACTGGACAAATAGCTACCCAGCGATGATTTTTCTAACAGTGGAATTTATATGGCAGGGTAGTCACTCATTTGGGTCCTCATCCAAGGATCTTTGGCATTAACTTGGACAATTCATTTGCAATGGGCTCCAAGAAAGGTCCCTACCAAGCCCAGAAAATGAAGTAGTCTCTGCTGCCAGAGGCAGCATTTCTCACAGAGGGACAGGGGCCCTGCCTCTGAGCGGATGCTGCTCTCCATCTCACAAGGCACGACCTTGGACGTGCAGCACAGAGCCTCCGGTCCCGAGTTTCCTCTTCTCCAAAACAGAGATATGATATACAAGTAGGCTGAGAGCCTTGCAGAGAGGTGCTATTGCTGATACAGGGAGTTATCATTCCCAGGCCTGTGCCCAAAGCACAGAGCAACATGAAGGAGAGCCGTTCCCTCAGAGGACCCTGCCTCTGGAAGCCAAGCCAGGAACAGACTGGATTTGTTCTCTGAGTTGCAACTTCATTCTTGTTACTAAATGTGGTACTTTTACTTTTGTAAATGGCACTAGGTACAAAAAAATCTGAAGGCTGATCAACAAAACCCAACAAAAATTAGTTAATTAAATAATCTCCTCCTAAACTGGAGCAGGAGTGACCCAATATGACCCAATTCCTGAGCCTCCTGCAAGTTATAATCAAACCCATATGTACAGTCATAAATATCAGAAATATTTACAAAACACTGACAAGATCTTAAAAACAAAAGCTGTGATTTTTCCTCAGCTCTCTTGAAGTCTTGTAAAATGTGGGGTAAATTGTCTCATATAAAGTATACTGCTGCCCACAGAGCACTGAATGCTTCATTGTAATGCTTAGTCATTCTATACCTATTTACTGGTTCTGTTAATCTACTGTGGCTGGTTACAAAGTATTGGAAGACGAAGTTTATGAGGTAGGGTCAATAAAAATTTTGTTTATGTGAAATCCACTGTTGTCATAGTACAATGTCACACAAGAGGTAAATCAACCCCCCATCTGAACAACCCTTCCCCCTGCACTGGCAGCTGGCATTGCTTAGAATCACCTAGCCAAATGACTTGGAAGGGCTGTAAAATTGACAAGTTTGAAGTGTCTGTGGAGAGTCTATGCTGGGGTAAATGTCTTTGCTTTGATGTTTTTCTAAAACCCAAACAAACCAAAAGAAGTCCCAAACACTTAAGCACAGAAGCATCACCTCTGGCTTTCTTTACAAGTCTCCTTAAGGAAAACTTGTCAGTGCTGCAATCAAACCAGGCTGTTGACACAAGCATAAGCTTCATGTGAATGCCAAGTAGCAATATGACCTCATCTCCCAGTGTCTCACCCAGGAGCTGATGCTGCTTCCCTTGTAAATTCAGTGTTCAGCATTAAGCCAAGACCCCATAAATAACTGAACCCCATCCTGAGGTCCCTAGCAGCTCCTAAGTCCTTTGGGTGCCAGGACACCTTGAGTGTGGTTCAGCTCCTGTCAGGACCAAAGTCACCATTTGCTGCTGTGCCCATCTACAGCACGGGAAGCACGAAGAGATGTTGTGAGTAGAGTATTAACAGCTGCATGGTGTTTCCAGGGTTCTTACCTCACACATCAAAACTCTTAGAGGAAAAACAGAAAAAACATTATCAAGAACATCCACAATGTCTATAACTATAAATTTGACATAAGTTTTTTGGTTTGTGAGTTTTTTTAAAGACTCCAGTGATAATCTTCACAACAGCCGATTTAAAAAACCACAGGGAATAAGCACGGAAAGTCACTTAGGCACCTTCTAAGGAGAACTGAGATGCTCCTTCTTAGAAAGAGGCAGTCAAAGTAAAGGCTTTGGGATTTAGTTCTGATTTGTGTTCAGTTGCAAAGAAAATTATTCCATTTCAGTTGTGCTGTGAATCCAAAAAAAGCTACAAGAAACTGTTCTGGTCTAGATTTCATTTCAAAGGGGAAAGAAGACATTTGGATTGGTCTTCTTTTGTATTTTGCTCAGAAAACATAGGAATTATTCCATCTTCTTATTCCTCTCCCCCTCATTTCATTGGAAAAGATAAAAAGACCATAATGTCTTAATCACACACCATCACTACCAGCACAAATTATGGGCAAAGGGGGCTGCATTCCTGAATTTTCTAAACAGAAAAGAGAAGCAGCCATCATTTTTGCAAAAGGGCAAAATCTGTCTTACTCTGGAAAAATCCCTATTGATTCCAACAGATTTTGAATCAGGAACAGATTTTATCTCTATACCTTGCATTGACCCCTGAGTTTCCGCATTCTTCCTATTCCTCTTTGGATTAAATACTTTTAAGAAAACCATATTAAGACAATATTCCCCACTAGGAAAAAAATGACCCAGTTCCTGGGATCATGTCTTATGCACTATGAATACGTGAGTAGCCTTGTTTTGTATCCACTTAAACAAAACTTGGAGCAGAGAAACACATTTTCAATGCACTTTTATGAAGATACCATTAGTGCAGGAGCAATACCAATGAGAAATTATTAAATTCTTCTGCTGCTATATTTATGCCCTTACGGAGATACTTCTTTATAACTTACATTAAAGGCTTAAAAGGGACAAAAAAGCTACAAACAAAGGTGAGACCTGGAATAGACAACAGATACACAGATGCCTAATAGGCTTTTCAAGGCTGCCAAAACACCAGCTCTTGCGAAAGGTCAGCTCTTTAAGCTATTTTTTGTATATCAAATGTTAAGTTCAAATGCCTACATCTTGGTTGTTTGCTAGTAAAAAGAGAACTTGTACTTATTATAGCAATAGCCTTCTTATGGAAAAGGTTACTGACATCTCTCCAGCAAAGGCAAACAGCCCCAGGTCAATGCACACTGTGTAAGTGAAGTTAACAGACTTTTAGAAAATGCTTAAAAATTAAGACCTGCTGCCATACAAATACACCTCAGGGGAGTCTAAGGCATCTGAATAGCTAAAGTTCTGTGGAGACCCCAAAGCAGCAGAAGTCACTGTGCATTTTTGTTGTCACACATCATTTCCCTTCCCACAAAGCTAGAAGAGAACAACTCAGAGCATACACCAAATGGTGGAAGTGTTCTTTCTGAACTGCTTCCACAATACATGTAATTCAATCACAGTGCTTCAGATACATAAAAGAAGAGCAAGAAAAACATCTAATGCTTCATTTTAGACTCTTAATTTCACGCAGAGCAAAGCATTCACAGGTTAACATTATGAGCCTGAAGTCTGTGTCCCAAAGATCTGCTGTACACGTACCATGACACCAAGCAAAGTATTACTGAAATCAGCAGGACTTAATGTAGGTGCTCATACATCATGAAGCAAAACTGAGGACTCTGAGCCTCATAAATGAACTATGTATTAAAATTAATCAGAGCACCTAAGTGAGTCTTTCCATTGGAAGTTATCTACACAGGTTCAAAGTGTTCCTCTTAGGCCCTTACATTGAACATAAGACACTGGAAAAGCTTAGCTCAGGCTTTAATCATACCAGAGAGTCCAGCAAACAACCATTCCCCCAGCATATCAAGAGCTCTTTCAATAGATAACTCTTTATTTGAAATGGAATGCATCTTGAAAAATATGAAAAATAAATCACATCTCTCAGAAATCATTTATGACTCATATTTACACACTTGTTTTCTTGACAACACAATAGGATATGCTAGGAAACACTTAGTACATCACTGCAGCTAGAATTCAGAAACTGGCACTTGCATGTCATGAACCTTGAAAATGAGGAATTACTTCAGGATGTCACCCGGGCAACATCTCCTTGATCTTCTTTTTCCCCCAGTTAAGTTTTCTTGGCCACCACAGCTTGAATTCTCTTGCTGAATCTGCCTCTTAATTTCTTTAATTTCTTTTTTAGGACGCATAATCTTAACCTCTTTATGAACTGACTGTCCACACTTTCACTACTTACACCATGCATTTATGAGGCTGTGCTTTACTGGCAGTTTTTGTTTAGTCTTTACTTCAAACAAAAAAAAAAATAAAATTCAAACCTTTTTTGTTTTGGTTTGGTTTTGTAGCTGTTGTAAGGGGAAGGACAACATTCAAAGCTCCAATTAGATGGACAGTGATCTGCTGAACCTACTTTCATAGCCATTGCTTAAAAGGTGGTGACAGTATTTATCAAGTAGCTCAAACAAAGAATATGCAGTGGTAGAGGCACATGCCAAAAAAAGCTCAGAACTACCTCATTTGTAACATCAAACAACTTCTTTGTCTAAAATTACTACCAGTCAAAAAAAAAAAAAAAAAAAAAAAAAAAAACCCACAAAAAAAAACCCAACAAAAACCCAAAAAATAAAAACCAAACAAACAGTGGAATTTGGGGCATGAGAAAGTTGCTGGATTGTCAATGTCAGACAATTTAGCCTTATTTATACATGGCATGAGCCCCACAGTCTGCCTGTCCCCAGGGAAACCCAGCACATTTGTTTTCAGGAGATGAGTCTGGAGGCCCAAGGGTGAGGTTTCACACTCACACCACCAACTCAGACAGCAGGCACAGGAACAGCTCAGGGTGGATTTTGTGATGTGACAATCTCTTACAGTAAGTGTTGGCTGAGGCCAACATTTTTTAAAAATTAACACAACAGGCAATGACAACTGGCAACAGTTTGTTGGAGAACTACATCAGTCCAAATGTTTTTTAAAGCATCCTTCAGACCAACTTAAAATGAGAAACACCAGGTGAAAAAAGGACAGCAACCTTGAACTAGTGAAAAAGACCATCAAATTCAAAATGAAAACGGTTATCTCAAACCTCAATGTCAATTCTATCACTAAAATTACCACCTTTCATTTTTGAAGTACAAATACTTCCAGAAGAGCAGCAAAATTTTAGCTTTATACTAGATTCGTGGACTTTTGTGTCACTCAAGGCTTTGCATCCACAGAAGACAGGAATATCTGCCTCTCCTAGAGAATTTCATGTGTTTCTGATCGCATAAGAATAAATTTTCAACAATTACATTTATCTTTCAGTAGACTAAAATGTATGTTAGTAGGTGAGATATCAGCAATACATTTGTGTATCTGAAAAGGTGGATTAGTTACTCAGTAAACTGTAATTAATGACTCTGAAGAAAAGAGCCAAATTACAAATTACAGTCTATTTTGTGAGTCTTTCACTAGTTCATTAGAGAATCCCCTTGCAGCTCTAAAATCCAAGCATTAGCAGAATGATAATGGCAGATGTATAGAAATATAGAAATTGGCTATTATGATTGCCAAGACAGTGAATCTAATTCTTGAAGATGCAGGGCACCTTCAGTTTCAATTAGCCCTAGAGTAGTAACTTTGTTAAGACTGCTGTAATCTACCACCCAAAACTTGTCACACAACCTTGGCATGAGCCAGACAGGAAAATAGTTCTTGGGAGTAGACACAGAGGACTGCTAAGGTCCAGGCTTTAATTCTGCACCGTGACATGTTTTGCACACCTACATACGTGACCCCAGCACCTGAGGACAAGGAATAAAAGAAGAGGGCTAAAAGATATCTCAATTTATTCCTTACATAACTGAGCTTAAGCTCAGGGTGCACAGGAAGGGACAGTGCAGCAGCCAATTCTGAGATTTTCCTTTGAGTGTCACTTCAGGCTTTTTCTTTAAACACAGAAACAGCTCGCACCAAGGATGTGGGGCTTTTAAAAGTCAAGCTGCACCTCAGTTACACAAACAGAAAACTCCTGGATGTAAGGCTTTAAAAGATCACATTTACATTCAGATAACTTGCAAAGGGTGGAAAAGCCATTTTCCTTACCATGCTAGTTAAAATTAATAGCTTCATGGATGAAGCTTTTTGCCTTGAACCAGAAATAATGGGCCACATCGCTCCATCTTCCTTACAACCTCCCCACTTAGCCCAGGCTCTAGAGGCATGAAATCACAACATGAAATCACCCATCACACGAAGGGCTCTGACCCAGAGAGCACACCGAGCTCTCTCTGCCAGGCTCCCTTGCCAGCACCAGGGCAAACTGCTCCAACCTGCTCTCGCCAGCATCCACACCTGAACTCCCACTGACCGCTAACAGGCAGAGGAGGACGCATCAACTGTGCAAACCTTTGTTGCAACACCGTTGCAAAGGAAAAGCCTTTGTTTTCCAACTTCATGGCTTCCTCAACATTTTTAGAGGCAAGATCACACACCTCTCTCAACGTCTGGCAGCACTGAACACCAAAATTAATCTGTATTATCTCAGCTAGACAGCAAATTTCAGTTTATGAAATCTAGAACCAAAATAATCCATTCACACACTAAGATGAAGATAAAATGGATTTTAAACTAGGGTATACTTTAATGTGAGACATTTAAAATCTGCCAGTGAAAATTCAAGAAAGGTTGAGAGCTCAGACCACTTAGAAACCAACCATGCAGAGGGAGTCCTGAACTTGGATGCTAAGAAACGTTCATAAATGCTTCTCAGCTCTGACCCTCCAGCCCAGGAGCAAGCACATTAAAGGGGGAACTAGAATCCAGCTGCAATTCCCACATTGTAAAATAAACTGGGCAGATACCCCTCTGATCATAGATTACACATGCAGGTTTTAATCTCAGCATAACAATCAACATTACTTTTTTGAACCAAGAGAGCGTAAGATTTTATCATCTTACACCATTTGAATTTTAAAGGGAAATAATTTAAAACCCAGATTGTAATTGATATTCTCATTTTAAAAAAGTCTTCATATGCTGTAGAGGCTTCAAGCAAAATTCCAGACAACACATCACATTTTTCTATGTTGGTGTAATACACTGTATTTCGGCTAAAAATTAAAAACTCTTTTGTGAAATTGCACACAACCGAAGTATCCAGTAGATTTCATTTTCTTTAGGGAGCTAAGGTACACACTGTTTCTTCCCTTGCTTTTGGATATGGCCTACATTCAGAAATGTCTTGCAAACGAGCCTTTTTTAAAACAAAACAAACAACCCACAAAGAAAAAAAACCTAAAACCGAAACCAACCCTAATAAATAAAATAAAATACATTAAAATAAAAGTTACAGTATATCATGTCTCCAGAAGTCCCATCGCGCCCAAGGATCCTTTCCAAGGTTCATAAATAACAGATTTGAAATGCTTCTTGGCACAGAGAGCGGCAAAGCAGCAGCAGGGGCAGCAGCTAGGTAGGGATCCAGGTTGTTGAGCCGCATCTCCCAAGTCTACCTGTATCTCTGGCGTTTGTCCCGGGTTTGACCAACAGAACCAAGTCCGCAACAAACACGCTCAGTCCCGCTTCCACAAATGGCTCTGTTGACTTCACCTGCAATGAGACAGACACTCACAGACACTCGCTCGCTGAGCGGAGGCAGCCCCGGTGCCCGCAGCAGCTTCTCCCCGCCGGGAGCCGCGCTTACGGGGATGGGGTCGTCGGGGGCAGCGCGGCTCGCCCGCCCCGGGGACGGAACGGGAGCGGGTCCCGGGGGCAGGAGTGGGAGCCCGGGTCGGGAGCAGAGGAGAGCGGCAGCCCCTACCTGCCCTATGTGGAGTTGGAGGCGGTGCGGAGGCGCGGGCCGTGGGGCTGCCCGAGGTGCTGCTGCTTCTGCCGGGTAGAGCGCACGGCCAGGATGGCCTGCCGGTTCTTGTACTGCACCATCTGCAGCGTGATCGCCGCGTTCCAGCCCTGCTCCTGCGCGCACCGAAAGTCTATCTCCTTCCCCTCGGCCATCACCACCGTGAAGTACACGTACTTGCCCTTCCGCTCCACACAGTCCACCGTCTTCATGTTGGAGAAGTGCAGCTCCTTTATCTTGGCCGCCGGCTCGGCCGGCACTGGCGGCTCCTGCTGCTGCTGCTGCTGCGGAGGCGGCGGCTGCTGCTTGGGGGGGATGAGGAGCAGCCCCTCCTCGGTGAGGATGCAGCGCTTCTTCTTCCAGAGCTGAAGGAGCCCGTCGCTCCTCTTCTCCAGCACGCCCTCCTTCACCGCCTTGCAGCCGCTTTCCAGCATCTTCCTTGCATGGGCCGGCAGGGCCAGCGGCCTCCGCCCGCAGGGGCTGGGCTCGGGGGGCAGCCGGCACCAGCCGAGGACTCGCCGCCCCGCACCGGCTCCGAGGCAGAGGGCCGGGATAGCCCCAGCCCGCAGCGAGCGGAGCGGCTGCCGCCCGTGCCGCGGCGTGGCGGGCTGCGGTGGGAGCTGTCGGCGGGGGGGAGGGGGGCGGCTCTCGGAGGCGGCTTTTCCCTCCCCCTGGCTTTTGAACGCTACTTCCCCACCCTGCAGTGACACCCCGAGGGAGAGCCGGACACTCCTGCCGCCTGGCACCGGGGAAGCCCGGCGCTGCCGCCTAGAGCGGAGCGACTGCCCCGCCCGCCCCAGCCCCGGGTTGGGGGCTGAGCTCCCCGGCCGCCCCCCGCCCCTTCTTCCGCAGAGCGGTAGCAACGAGAGAGAGAGCGCCGAGGTGGCGGGGGCTTCCCCCCCCGTGCTCCGCTAGCCACAGGGCTAGCACAGGGATTAACGCAACAATTCAGCCGCTTGTGCAGCCCTCGTTTGCTTTCGCCGCGGTATTGCAGAAGTGTGTGTTGGGAATAAATTTCCTCAGCCTTCCCCCGTGGTGCACAGCAGGAAAGCGCACCCCTTTCCGCGAGTTTTTGGTTCAAGACCAAGAAAAACGGTGCCAATTTGCAGCAACACCCTGATACTCACACCACCATCGCTCCATTATACAAAGGAGACGGCCGCATGTACAGCCTCGTACAACCGCGTTATCCCTGCGCTTGCAGCTTTGTCCTCGCCCATGCTGGGAGGAAGCAGCTTCTTCCCTACATCTTTACTCTCTGCCGCAGTTTGAGCAATGCCTCAAGGTAGCGAGTAGCCATAACCACTTCCCAAATGAAACATGAAGACCTCCTCAGTACTTGTAAATTATCAAAGGACAGTGGGGTTTAAAAGAAGCAGCAAACAGCTGAGGACTATTTTACTTGCTTTCTGCTTTGTTGCCACACATTTGCTAATTGGATTCCCCCCAGAGCTTTGCTTTTGAATTAATTTATTTGAGTAGAAAAGTGACCCAGGGTTACTATTAAACTATTTTTTTTTAAGTCTTTCGATGCATTCAGTGTAAATCAAAAGCCCAAGTAACTGAATCTGTCTGACAATGCCACTGTAAATTGAATACTGGAAGTTTCATGTTTGAAAGCACTGTTTTCTTAAACACGTATTTAGCATGCCCATAGGAAAAAAAAATCCTCCTCAGAGTCATCTTTGGAGCTAGGAAGCAGGTCATGCAGTAGCACAGGTCGGCAGTAGCACATTAGGAGGAAAGAAAAAATTTTAAAAAATACTAGTATTAATAGTATTATATATAATATAATATATAGTATAATATATATAATATATATAGTATATATACTAATAGTATATAATAACTAGTATTAATAGCATTAATGGAGTTTCTCTTTGAAAAAAATGTTCAAAAGGATTTCCTCAATCTTTTCCTCTTGAATTTCAACATTTGATAAATTGCTAAGAGATCAACAATTAAGATAATACAGGCAGTTAAAATAATTAAGCTGTTTTACCTTTCCCAAGGTAACTGGAAGACTCTGAAACCAGTAAAGGCAATGTGCTAGCCACACACCGAACAATGAATCTTTAACATCCATTTATCTGAAAAATAGCTTCTTCTCATTAGAGTTTAATATATATGCTGTAAGATACAATAGTTATACGCTAGAAGTTCACTCTCACAACTACCTTATGCCTATTTTAAAAGGCACATGCTAGTTTTCAGAAGATCTGAACATCATTTACAATTGTCTCAATCCACAGTTCCTTGCTATTTGAATCTGAATTCCCCAGCACAAACTTCTGCATCTTCAGCTGCTGATGCACATACAAGGAGCCTCACTCCTGGCTCACCAGAAGAGAAATCTCCTGCCTTCACATCTGGTGCTTTGCATCTACTTCTTTACTCCTGACTAAGTGTCATATAAACAGATCTTATTTTGAAATTGTCAGACTAAACCATAAGCAGTTAAAACATATTATAATGTATACCACACGATTTAAACTATCTTTTAATTATGTAAGTCATAGGACACTGAACTAAACCTGCAGAAGACTCATTTCTAAGCAATTCACCTGCAGAGTTTCGGTCGCTGGTCCACTGCTGTAAAACAACAGCCATTTTATTCCAAGTAAGTGTGCTAACCAGTAGTGTGGAAAAAAGCCTTAGACTTTGGAGTATCAGATGTTCTTTCTATACAAAACATTCAAAATTTTATTTTTTTGTCCCAAAACACCACATTGCAACATTTAAAGGAAGAGAATGAGACTAGTGTGCAAAGCCAAAGATTTTCATCAAATATAAACAAGAAAAGCACTAAATTAATTCTACTTTGGCCTCAAATGGCAGATTTCTAGCCCAACTCCAAACACTCATAGACATACTCTGCTAATGTATAGACTCAACACAACTGTTTATTCCTGGTGAAATTCACCTAAGCATGTTTTCAGATGTAAACATGTAGAACATTAATTAAAACTTGCACTCTGCAAACAAGCAAATATGAACAGCTATTTAAAACACATTAGATTTGACCAAAAACTCCAGATCAGTCAAAATCTAGGAGAATGGGGTAAGATGAAATACTGACAGTTTCACACAAAAATAACAAAATATCCTAATTTAATTGTGAAAAATTTGCCAGTAAAGGATAACAAACTATTTTCCTAGATGCAAGTCAAAACTGAGCTTCTGAAAATGTTCCTATTAGTATTTTGAAACAATACATTCAACACAGGTAAGCACATACTACTTTATCCTGCTGAGATTTTACTTTTACTTTTCTTTATATACATATTTTTTTACCAATTAAATTACATTAAATGTTCCATGTCCGCTACTTTTATTGAAGTTTCGGTAAATACTAGACAGGTGCTGAACCAGTTCCTCATGAAGTATCTGTTGTGCAGATGCCTCCTAGTGTCAAACCTGAAGTACTACAATCTGAAAAAACACCGAATCTGCTCATTCGAAGTCTTGACATCTAAGATCCATTTATTTCTTACTGAATTTATCCTTTCCCATGATCAAAGTTGATATTTGTCACAGAAAAGCTTGATTGTTAAATAAACTGCTCTCTTATATCATAAGCTCCCTAACTTAGGGAGAAATTTTGTATATGTAACCTTAATTCAAGAGTAATCGAAATGCTGGGGTTTTTAAAACCTTGAGACAAGTTTTAGGAAGCCACCATGAAAGACAAAGCCCATAATTTTTTTAGTGTTCTCCTGGATAAGGAACCTGCAGACAGCAGCTTGACAACCACTAAAAGCTTCAAAGGGATGCTACACCTGTGTTGAGCAACAACCCTTCAACATCATTTCTTTCAGTACTGGGAAGTTACTAAAACTGAAAAAGGGTTGGAGGGGAAACCTAAAGAAAATAGGAGCTGCTCGTTGCTAGACAGAATGAAAATGAGGGGGCAAAAAAAAATCAGTCAAGGGCTGAGAAATATGTCACAAATAGATGTGTTGAAATATGTGCTTCAAGTTACTAGACAGTAACGGTTAGTATTTTCTTGACCTTTACTGCTTCCCAGTAATTTCACTGGAACTTACTGGTGACCCAACACTGAAGCAAGGAGCATGAGATCTGGGGGGCACTTTTCTTTTTGTGAACACCATCTCACCAATACTCTACAGTAAATCAGGCATAAATAGATGGAATATTTACTGTAACTATAAAACATTTCCCCCAGGCATCAGCGTTTCTTGCCACACTTATGACGAAACTGTATGCAATACACATACTGTTCACATGGCAGCTGCTTCAGCCTGGCTTTTCCCAAGTCCCTGGCACTTCAGAGAGAGCTTCTCAAGTATTACAAAGCATTTGAGCACATACTGTAGAGCAAAACCAGCCTGCAAGATGGTTTCAATGACCCACTGTTTCTTTGATCACCTCGCGTACCAAGTAAAACGCTGCAAGCTCAAGACATACTGACTGCTTCTCATAAACTGCAGCACAGACATTGGTTTGGGCAGATACTTGCAACACTTGAGCATATAGAAGCATAGCTCACAACAGCAAAATTCAGAAGCTAAGCTACCTCTGCAGCTGCAGAGACTTTTCCTGTCAACTCAGCACACTTCAGATACCTGTGTAAACATGAGACTTTCTGCTACACCCCCACAATTTTTGTGCACTCACTTCTGGTACACACCAAGTAGACCCAAAGGTAGAACAGCTTATCTTCTGCTTGGTGTGCTCTGTTCTGTCTGCTTCACTTGCTCCAAGTTTCCTCCCAAATCTCAGACACAGGCAATACGTGGAAGACAACTAGGTCTGAGCAGAAGTCTAACAGAAAGATTTCAAGAGTGATGAGACAAATCTTGTCCAACGTGTCAGCTGGACAAACTTCCAACTCTTCTCAATAGTGTACAGAAGTAAGACTGATTCCAGTAGCTGGATTTACATCTCTTTAGGTAAGCCTTAGTAGCTAAAAGTCATTACTTCTTTTAAATTTGCAGGAAACCAATACATTTCAAACAACACCAAGCATTCAAGAAACAACTGAAAGTGTGACAGCAACTTCTTTGACCTCTACAATTAAGTCTTGGAGAGGGCTACATCTGCACAGAATGAAGGAGGTGCCTGCTGTGAGTCTTGTCCCAACCCAGCAGGCCATCACATACAGAAATGCCTTCACTATCTGACTGCCCCCTTCCTACGAGGTTTAGCCTTCTACTTCCTTTAAACCACCGAGTATGTGAGTACAATCATCATCCCCAACTCAAGGAATCTGAGAAGCAATAGTTGCACAGAATCCTTGGGAAATAGGAAAGCTCTGGCAAACAAGCTAATAATCCATTTATGTAAGTTCCCTGTCAGTTTCTGAACCAGTTCTATAAATATGTACCTTAAAAGACAGGGAAAGTTTAAGTACCAGCTTGAAGGTAAAGATGAATACCTTCATTTCCTGCAGATTTCTATATTCAATTGGCTTTTTTTTTTTTTTTTTTTTTTTTCCATTTAACAGCTAAAACCATGCCAAATTACTATTTTTCTATATATTTTATTTGCTATAAAGCTAAACACCTGTTCCAAGAATTCAACTAAGATTCAGAGCCTAACAAACTCGTCAGCTGAAGGAGACACTGATAAGCAGTGTTGCTACGCCAAGTATTTAACTAATCCAAGGTAACATTTCTAACCACACCTGACATCAACCATCTCCAGAATGTCAAATTTAAGAGTGCCAAGCTAAATATGGTCTACTAATTTATGATTAGACCATGATACTGTTTTTTGGGGGTTTGAGTTGGAGTTTGTGTTTTTATTTTTATGCTTGGCTTTTCTGTTGTTTTGTTGTTGGTTTTGTTTGTTTGCTTGTTTTTTCAATTAACAATTTATAGCAGACAGGAAAAATCTTCAGCAGTAATGCTGGAAGTTAATAAGAAGCATCCCCTGCCACCAAGCATAAGCTCTGAGCACCCTTCCCTCTTATCTGAAGTCTCAGTTGATTCTCCTACCTTTCCTGACCAACACCTCTATTTTTCCCTTGAGATAATTCTCCCTTAATTACAGCAACCAAAACTAGATAGAAGACCTAATTTACACAAATCTTAAATTTTAGTGCAGTACTGCAACAACTGACCAATAAACTGTATCTCAGTGACACATTCTGCTAGCTTGAACTTGTTAACAAGGTAACTTATCTGCCTCAAACACCGACTAAACTGTTTTCTCTACAGCTGATACAGAACTGTGAGAAGTGAAAAGAATGAGTCACAATACTCCAGTCAGTGTTCAAAGTTTAATGTTCCTGCTACATACTGCATTTCAGAACTGCTAAACAAGATCGTTGTTGTTGATCACAAAACTACTTTAAACACCAACAGTTTTTATTTAACTGATGCCATAAGAACTGGCACCTCAATCTGTATGATAATATCCTTCCTTTTGCTGCAGTCTGCAGAGCACAAGAACTGTTGATTTAAAAGTAGCAAGTCTATCCAGAGAGAAGGTTACCAAAATCCGTCGACAGATGGGTTTGTGGCTCTGGATCTTGCAGGCTGCAGGTGAGCTTTGGCATCTACCAGCTCCCTTTTTCAAATACTATATCCCATTGTATGATACAAAGATATTAAATGAGAAAGCAATTGAAATACAAGCCAAATTTCTTAAGAACAGTAACTTCTGAAATTCACTGGACAACTTTTAACAGTGCCTTTTAAGATACAGTTGCCAGATGCTGTTAGTAAAAATGGGCTAGATCTAAGTAAGGACTTCGGGTACTTCTCATGTCCAAAAGTATGAACCTCAAGGCCCCATATTCATGACTGCTCAAGCTCACAACATACCATTACTTTGGTGCCCACATGCCCTGAAGTGTAAAATTATTTATCCCATGAGACATTCAGGGAAGGGACCAAGAGATACTGAAATACCTGACCAGCTTCGTGTCTCAAAGGATGAGCATATTCTGTCAGGATTTATGTTATCACAAGAACATAGCTACATCTGCTTTAAGATGCAGCTATCAGAGTGTGATGTTAATCCTTCATTACTGTCTTTTTCTATGCTATGATCTACAGGTTACCTAAAAAACACCTAAGAGTTCAACTTCAACAGTACTGTTTTATATACTGCTATAGATAACAAGAGTTGCTTCTCCCAAATCCTTAAATACCTGGAGAAGAGAGATGAAGCCTGACAGAGATTCTGAAATGGAACAATGTGGTGTTTAAGCCCTCAAGAAATTAAAGAAAACAAAACAACACAACACATCATTTAGTCAGAGCACACCAGACTTTCTTCCTCTCAGAATGGCTGAGGATTCAGAGGCACTTGGGAAAAGCTTCACTCTGTATTACTTCACCTCCAAGCAAGAGACATGCTCTTCTGCCAACCCCATCCTCATGTGGCTGTTGCCTCCTGCTTACCCTCCTCTTTTCAAGACTCACTTTATGCCTAAGTCAGTATATCAGTGGCATGAAAAAAAACCCAACATTTCTGCTGTCAAAGTTGAACCATGGCTACCCAGGCATTGCCTTCCAACCCTACCCTGTGAGGCCCTTCCTGTCCCTCAAAAAATTACCCAGATACTTGCTTAGATCAGAACTTCTACAGTTATGTAAAGGACAAGGCTGCACAGGGTACAGTAGCATCTTATTGACTGGGAAAACTCAAATGGAAGACATCAGTTCAGTCACTTCAAGCTGAGTTCATTCAAATTTACATCTTGCACATCTCCAGTGCTAGGCTAGAGGCAAAGTTATTATGAGAAAGATCTTCTAGACCATGTGTTTCAACTGACAATGAACATCCAATATGGATGAAGTATGAATCAGAGTGCAAACATAAGCATAATGAATAGAACCAAAGAGAGAAGAGGAATTTCTTGGGGTTTTTGTTTCTTCCCCTATAGAGGCTTGATACAGTGAGCACAAATCAGAATACAGCAAAGTGTTCTCATGCTCCCTTAGGCTACAGGGCAGATTTTGTTCAGGAGAACCTAATTCTATCTTCACAGGCTGGAAAATCCAAGGCACCTTTCTTGGCTGTAGATTTCACACTAATAACCAATGCCTTAGGGTCAGGCACAGCAATACTGAAGTCCTTTATCAGATCTAGCCTCACTTCTAAAAACTTGTTTTCTCCAAAATGGCAGTCTTAATCACTGAAAAATCTAGCTCAGATTCACAAGAATTAAACTGCAAGTGGATCAAACTTTCCATAATATTGTGTTTGGTTTTCAACTGCAGCATGAAAGATAAGCCTTGCCAGTTTACACATGCAGATACACACATCATAATAAAACAAGACTAGCTTCTGAAAATACTAGGTTTTATTCACACCCCAGTGGTAAACAATAACCTTAATATGATGACTAGGTTTCTTCTGTAGATCACTCTCACATAAAATATAAAACCCATCGCATAAACAAGCTGACAGTTTTGAATACTTAACGTGGTCTTGTTGAACATTAAACAAGTTATATTAGTCTCCTCAAGTAGTCAAATTCAAAATGCATCATCATCTCCTAGTTAGTACAAGTCACTGCCATTTCTATAACAAAGTAATGAAGGCACAGCTAGTGCAAGCAGACTTAAACCCGTTCAGACTACTAGGCTGAAAAATACTTTGGTTGGTTCTTCAGGAAAGTTCTCTAAACAAATATTGGTCTCAGTTAACGGTTCTGATAATCTTCACAGCTGCAGTCTAATAGCTACGTGACAAAGACTTCACAAGAACAAAACTATGTAGCAATGAATTAACATTCATGCTTTAGGGGATTTACTGCATTCTACATATTGGCAGAAAATTACACTGTTAAAATGCTAGGCAGATTGAACCTACATTTTAAACTGGTTCTTATGTGTTTGAATTTCTTCTTTTTTTTAACAAATTGGTTACATAATCCTACCAAGATACAAAACATAAGGCTGTAAGTAACTAATAGTTGTGGTTTAGGCTATTACAGTGCAGGTAATCCTCAAGGCCACACACACACTGCTTCACTGTTGCTTGCATTCTGCTGGGTTTTGATCCTTCTGTTGAGAAAAAAAGGAAATTTGTTTAGAGATATCAGTGTTTAAAAGAACTATTAATATCATTCAGCATACTTTCTACTGTTCCCTTCTTTTGTCTTTTCCACTAAATTAATTGCCTGGTATTAGTAATAGTGCTATCTTGGGACACAGCAACACCCAGAAAGCATTTTGGCTTTGTTATTGTATGGGCATATAACCCAAAACACAAACCAAAAAGCTCTTGAAAACTAAGTGTGGCAGGGTACTCTGAAAGACCCTAAGACAGGAAAAATCTAGGTGCAGTAACAACCAACCTGGCTCAAAAAAGCACCCAGGACTTATAAACAGTTTGAAACAAAAGAACCTTCCTTTGGTCAGTAACAAGGACGTGGCCTTACTTCAGAAGCCATGTAGGGCAGTGCATGGAATCACCAAATCATGGTACATTCATAATGCTCTGGAGAGATCTTTTTCAATAAATTCCAGTTAGAAGATTAGAAAATTCTTATGTGAAAATTACTTTTGTTATATTGAAAGACAGCCAACAATATTTCTCAGTAATACAGGAATTTAAGGAAAAGGATTTTTGGGAACAGAGTTCAGTTGCCAGTTTTAGTCCTCTACCTTGTCTGGACAGATATTCTAGGGTCACAGTGCTTTAATAAATTCAGCTGGCTTTCAGTCTGATCAGCTTATAACTATCTAGTGCTATGTCAATACACTATAGTAAAACTACTATTTCTAGTCCCTTTCTTTTTTTCTCTGAAATCATGCATACAGTCTTGCCCTTTCTCAGTTCTTTTTAGCCTAGAAAACCAAACTGAAAGGGTGGAAATGGGAAGCCCATCCTGAGGCTGTTTCACTTTTATTTCAGAATTTTCTTGAATAGGAAGCAATTTGAAAACAGCATAACAGATGAAACATCAGCAACAGGCCATAAATTTTGAACAACATTTTTGCACCCTGCAAAACACTGTACCCTTCCTAGGTACAGTGTTAAGACTGTATGTTTCTTTCAATAGTACTTTGTAGTTCAAACCCTTCCTCCTGAACCATATGCTGCCTCAAAATTGGAAGTATATTTTGCAGACATTTCTACTTCACAAAGACTTCATTTTCATGACAGCAGCTTTCACCTACCACCAAGATGTTTTCATGTGGCAAAATGTACTTTTCCTTTATCTAGGGAAAAGTTATGCACTGAGTGGTTTATAATCACTTTTCCAGCAAACTGCACCTGATTAGTCATTTGCTCTTCCCATGGAATAAGAAAGCTGCCAGCTGCTCTTGGCTGTTTCACATTTTCGTACTTGGCTGCAGATACATGCTGAACCTTGACTGCTATCTCAAAACAATGAAAGACTTGCTATTATCTCCCCTGAAAAAGAAAATCTGCGCAGGAGTCAGCTTCTGACAAGTTTCCAAAAACTACACCTGGATTATGTGGTTCTCTGCATGCTCTAACGACCATTATAGAACATTTTCATCATTACAAGCAACTTGCTGCAAGACAAACTTATAGAAAACCAAAGCCTGATTAATTTCAGAGCTCCTAGTCAGAAGCTACTTTTACAAAATGATTCTTAGAGAAAGAACTTTTAAAAAGTTGCTCTAATTATATTAATCTGTCAGAACTGTGATTGCAATAGTGTCAGTCAAAACATACTCACCATAGAAACTATTAATCTAATACTTGAACTAAATATCAGGATTTAACTTACATAAAATTTTACGTGTGTGTACGCATACACAAACTTCAAACATTCTTTTTACTTCCTTACTTTTGGGTCATAATCAGGATCATTTTCTTCATCTGCTTCTTCTTCCCCCTCCTGAAAGAAAAAACCACTTGTTTATATTTCTGTATTTTTCCACATTTAGCATGCTGACCCATTTTCAAGAAAAATAAGATTAAAATCTACTCTTAAATACACTAATTACCACTTGAAGTTACGCATACTGTATTAGTTTATTCTCCATAAAGCTTAGCATCTTTTGACATCGGTTTCAACTTGCATTGTAACAAACTTCACTGTTGCCTTTGTTTAGGTTTTATTGATTGGTTTGCTATGTTCCTTTTTTTTTTTTTTTTTTTTTTTTAATATTCACCCTAGAGTCACAAAACTATGTGTTGTATCTTCCCTTCCTAAGTTATACTTAACTGTCCAGAGCATTCAAAAACTAAAGGAACTCTTACTCCACATAGCAAATTACCAAAAGGAAACCAGTCAAGGCCATCTGCCAACTTACCTCATCATCTGCCTCTTCACCTTCTTCATCATACTAGGAAAGAAAAGAAATGGTTTTAATCATGTGAAAAATGTAGCCATAAATGGCTCAGAAGTCCAGCCAATTAATTCAAGTACATGCCACTCTATTGTGCTTTAAGAGAACTTCCTCTACGAGACAGATTTAAAAATTATTTATGCAACAGCATGAATTATGTTCAGCCTCTTAGCTATGCTCTCTCTGGCAGAGACAACTCTACACCTTAATTTTCTTACATGCAACACTGGAAGGGCTTATTAGGCTGGTAACACTTCTGCCCAGTAGGGTGTCTTGGAGCTTAAGGTCACTTTTCTCATCCATCTCCTTGAGGCCAGGGTTTTGGACTACAGGCTACCATTTTACAATCTAAGAATTAACTTTTAAGGCAGGAAGACTTAGCCAAATCAAACTCTCAAGCCATCCCTGTATGTATGGGAAAGAAAATATTTTACCCACATCAAGTTCTAGGATGGTTTGCTTTTCAAGCTCAGCTCCTTTAAAGCACTTAACACAAGCTTTTCAGAGCTTGCTTTGAGTATCTTGGCATGCTTTGAACATGCTTTTCTATAGCTTTTTAAGAAGAGTGCCCTCCTGAAAGGAACAGGCTTGAATCCGAAGGAACTCAGTAGCCTGGTGTCACTTGTGCTTCAAGTAATAGGCTGAGCAGGTAGATAAATAGACTAACTTGTCCTGTGGAAGCTCTCCTACCCAAGTACTTGGTATGACACACCCCAGGAATGCCCTATACACAATATTCAGCTCTGACATAGTCTAAGCATTTAGCTTCTACTACTACTGTTGCCATAAAAACTCTGAAGTCACTACTTCAAACATCAATTACTTTCATGCTGCTCCTCACTGAACACTCTAAGAAGGAAGTTCATCTGAAAGCAATGCTGATGCATCCCATTCTAAGGCTACCAACATTATAAAAATTACAAATTACCCTAAGTCTTCAAAAGCAACATTATTTCAAAGTTTTTGGCATTTCAAAAGAACATTATACTTACATCATCGTCATCATCTTCAATAGCTTCTCCTGTGAAGTACAATACTGACCGGGGGACTATACGCTCACGCAAGAAATGCCCTATTTCAAAATCTGCAGCAAGGATTGCTTCAGCATCATCATCCTGCATGAAACAACACCATTTTCTGAAACATAAGCTGACAGCTACTCTTTGCACAAAAGCACAAGTTGCAGTTTTTGATGTCATCATTTATTCAAAACCCACATGCTGACCTTTTTGGTTCAGGACATGCTTTATAGTATTGAAGCTGTGGAGTCAAGTGTGACACTTTAAAAGCCTACCTGCATTATGCAGTGGGGGGCTGTTTCTTCAGAAAGCTTAATTAGACAAAATTCTAGAGTTTAAGTTTTATTCTTCCCCCACCTCCCACTTTGCTTTTGTTGTAAGCAGAAAAACTGTTAGTACCTCCCTATAGAGGTTACATCCCACGTACATTCAGTCTGTATGCACAACCCTCTTAACTGAACACTAGCCAGATGAGCCTAATTAAATATTTTATAATCTACTTCTGATTCCTACAGTACATCACCTCCATGACTCCCATTAAACAAGCTGCTGCGAAGCACCTGAACACCTAAAAATGCTCTTCTATCCAATCCCAGGTTTTCGTTCCTTTTGTTTACACACCAAGTGTCCTGCTGTCACCTATGAAGTTCAATTCAAAAAGCTTGATTTTTTTTTTTTTAATTTACTGTTACGAACATATGATTTTTGGTATAGATGCCAACTGGAGTTCTAACAGCATGCTTCTGGAGGTTTGATTTCTCACTTAAGCTGCATAATGTATTCACCACTCTGATGTGCTTATGGCAGTTTTCCTCCTTATAAAAACATGGCTTATTGCCACAGAGTTTTCTACTAGTGAGCACAGAGAAGAGTGGGCTCTTGCAGTTTCCTATTCCTGTTTCGTTACTTCATCCAAGAGTTAAGAGCTTGGGAATTTTCTAACAGCATAAAACACAAATCAGTCACATGCAGTCATTAGAGAATATAATCCAAACAATGCCAGAACAGAGACTGAAGGTAACTTTCATAGGTTGCTGAAGTTTCATAAATTGAACTCTACCATTGAACTCAACAAATACTCCTTCTAATAAAGAATACTCAATTACATATTATTCATCACAAGTATTCCCAGTTTTAGACAGAAACAGTTAAAGCTGAAGCTGTTTAAGAAATTCCCAAACAATTTCAACAAAAACTTGGTATACAGAGGCATGCTTTCTCTACTGGAGTTTCCTCACCACCTTGTTATTTTGTATAAGACAACTTACCAGGTCTCCACTTTCAGGAACTGTTGAAAAAGAGAAGAAACAAGTGAGTGAAAGTACACACTACACTTAAAAGTTAATGTAGATAAACTAATGCTTAGTTTACCTTCAGGAGGACTAAAGAAATTGAAGAAAGAATCATTGGAAACAGTTTTTGTCACTGTTCTAACTGTTCCACGACCCTTATGTTTCTGTTTCTTCTTAATGGTTTTTAAGGTAACATTTTTTCCTTTTTTCCAGTCTATTTGGCAACTGGAGAGGAAAAGAAAAAAAAAACAACAGCTGTAGCTTATCACAGGTACCTACCAAGAATATCACAACTGAAAGGGACACAGTAAATATAAAATATTAAGGTAGCATTTATTCAGTGATATCTTTTCACTGGTTTATACTTCTGAGCACAAAAGTAACAGGCTTATTTTAGGATTGAAGTTTTTTTTCATCCGAAAGTTTTTCCTTTCCCACTCTCTCAGAAATACTGATTTTCATCTGCTACCAACTTTTACCTAGTTTCCTATAAAAGGATGGCTATATGTAACCTTTAGTGCTACCTATCCATTATGAAGTTGTCATATTCAGTCATACTAGTAATATGCCCAAGTTTACCACACCTATCGTTGTAATGAATAAGCCTTTAAAATAATGGCTTTTTAACTCTACCCTGCAAAATCTGCCCACAGGCTTGTCCGACATTCCTAAAAATTTCTAGGGACATGTAAATGAAGAACTAACATCAGTAAGACCACCTGTTCACATGTGCTGAAGTTTGTCATTCGATTCCTTTGAAGACTCAAAGGAGGCAAATTGTTTTGGGATAAGAAAAGGCTGTCTTAGTTAACACACAGAGTAGGAATAAATGACTGTCACAAAAGCAGGGAGTCATTTTACAGTGATCTCTGCCAGGACTTATGCTTTTCAAAACTAGTCCAACCTGGAGAAAACAAAACAGTTTTATCAAAACTATTCAAGCACTTAAGGCTAAATCTTACATTTCCCAATATATGTCCCATTAAGTGACTGGGACATACAATGGTAAACAGAAGTCAGTAACTACACGGTACTGTATAGGTAAAAATAACCCTGACTACACAGTGATAAGACGTGTTAGTTATCACTCAGAACAAGAGAAACATGAATGCAACTGAAAAGATCATGATGCAAAGAATCCTGATGTACCCATAAGGCTAATAATATACAAGCCAAGTTTCTCTCACCTTTTTGTACGCAAGAAAAGTCACACATAAGTATTAGGTAGTCATACAGCCAATTTAGAATAGAAGACATCACAGAGAAAGAAGTACAATAGATCTTTAAATTAATGAGGAATCTGGAGTTAACAGATGGCTGTTCTTCCTTTCCCAAACAGATCAACTGAAACACACTCAAAGGCAAATAGTCAACAATTCTAAAACAAAGTGGACAACCACTTTATACAAAAAGTGGAACTGTAACAGACTTCCCAAAATGCTGCATGTCAGAAATACAAAAGGATTAAAAGAATTGATCTAACATATTTTGAAAGAAGCTGCCAAGGTGTACAGAACAGTAACACCATCCATCTAAAAATTCAGCTTTAGTGATTGCAGAACAGTACTTAAGACAAATAAATAGTAATTAGATCTTTTAAAATTTATGTGCATATATAACATATATATATACTAGATATGCCTCAAGGACACTTTCCATAGAGGGCAAGAGCTCTCAATGATCATGTGTAAGACATGAGGAAAAGAAGGCAAAAGACTGGCATAGTTGAGTCAAGACCTGCTGGTTAAACTGAAGGGCAAGGAACTGCACAGACACTAGAAGCAGGAAAAGATATCCTAGGAAGAGTTTTGAGACACTGCCCAGTTGTGGAGGAATGGTGTCAGGCAGGCCAAAGCACAGGTGATGTTGAACTTAGCAAGGAATTCAAACAATACTGTAGAAGAAGAGCTTCTACAGGGATGTCAATCAGAAACAGAAGATCAAGGAGAATATACTCCCACAATGAATACAACTCATAATAAGAGACAAGAAGGCAGCTGAGGTACTCAACAACCTTTTTGCCTGTTTTCATAGATAATCCACATAAACTGGAGACACAGATTTCCTGGATGGATATTTGGTGGATAAGGATTCCAAATGCAAGGTCCTGCACGTGAATCAGGCTAATACTCAGTATAAATACAGGCTGAGGGATGGAGGAATTGAGAGCAGCACTGCAAAGAAGCACCTGGGGGTACTGGTGGATGAGAAGCCACAAGCTGGCAACATGCAGTAACAGCCCAGAAAGCCAACTGTATCCTGGGCTGCATCAAAAGAAGCATGGCCAGCAGGTCAAGGGAGGCAATTCTACCCCTCTGCTCTGCTCTGGTGTGATGGACAATTGGCTATCACATCCAGCTCTGGAGTCCTCACAGTCCATAAAGACACAGACTTGCTGAGCATGTTCAGAGGAGTGACATAAAAAGGATCAGAAAGGCTGGGACAGCTGAGGCTGTTTCGCCTGAAGAGAAAGCTCTGAGGAGGGAGACCTTATTGTGCCCTTTCAGTACTTAGGACTTGTAAGAAAGATGGGGACATATTTTAACAAGGCCTGTCGTGACAGGACAAGGGGTAATGATTTTAAACTGAAAGAAGGCAGATTTAGACTAGATATAGGGAAAACATTTTTTACAATGAGGGTGGTGAAACACTGGAATATGCTGCCCATAGAGGCTGTAAATGCCCTGTGCCTGGAAACGTTTCAGGTCCAGTTGGGTAGTGTTCTGAGCAACCTAGTCTAGTAGAAGAGGTCCCTGCTCACTGCAGATGGATTGGTTTAGATGATCTTTAAAGGCTCCTTCCAACTCAACCCATTCTATTTGAAAATATAGGGTCTTATTACATATTTCAGTAACTCCAGTTGAATATATAAAAAAAAAACCAACCTCAAATCAAGCCCTTCTGTTTACAACTTACTAGGTAGCAGTAACTTTTCCAGCACCTTCCCAAAATGCTTTGTCTACAGCTGGATAATGAATGCTAAGGAAGAAACTCTTACACTGCCTTAAAAAGTTATTTATTAGCACTTACCCTGTACAACCCATGATTTCCGGCCCATCAAAGGAGAAGGGATCAGAATCATCTGGCTCTGACCTCATTTTATACGTCTTTGTCAACACTTCATTTGTGAAGTAGTCATTTGGCTCAAAATGAAATTCTAAGGTGAAACTCTTAAAAAGAATTGCAGTGATAATTTTAGCAATGTAGCAATACGTATCTTTAACTTCTAAGTACCTAAAATTCCAAACCAAAATGGAACATACCCATCTCTATCAATAGAGAAATGGTGCACACACCTAACTTATTCTGGAATTTGTTGCCCAGGTTGTACAATAACTTTTCAAATGTTTGTTTACCATGTTGATTGTCTGCCTATTACTTAATAAACTGTTTGCAGTGGTGATACAAGATCTCCCAGTGTATAGCTTTCCTGGTGCTAACATACAGAAATAACTGCTAAAATTAAAATATTAAAACTTAGGAAGTTATCTGGTTTTTGACAAGGAAATTATATCCATTTATAGCAGTTATTAGAAAAACTAACCCAAATGTATGAGAATTTAAAGGCAAAACTAAGTCATCAGGTATTAAGGCCAAGTTAGTAAATCATCAAAATTGGAAGGTTAAATAAAGTATTAATTTGTTCATTTGACACTGCAAGACTAGTACTAGTCCTCGAACTGTTTTTCAGAAGCAGCAGCTATATATTTCTCATGACTGCCATAAGACAATTGTCTATCAAAGACCACACTACTAATATACAGACAAAAGTAATCTTATTAAATAGGTTAAACTAACCATAGGCTGTCCAGCTTCTGAAAATTTCACTTTTATATCTTTTAAGTGTTTCAGGATAGGTTCATCATGTTCCTGTAAAGAAAACAGTTTTTGTTACACTGAATTGTACACAGATTTAATACCCTGCAGAGATAAAAAGACATATTTAGAATGAGTTCGACATAGAAGAACCTTGTTATAGCACCGCAACATTTTCGTGAACACGACCAGCAGATGGCAACAATGGTTGTATACTTTCCACTGCAGTACACAACTTACCACCTAGTAGTTTGTAGCTGTATCTAAAATCTCAGACACACACTCCTATAAGCACAGAAAATCTATTGGTAAGGTAAAATAAGTTCAAGAAATAACACAATAAAAAGGTATTTCAGAGAACTCTGTGCCTTCATGTTGAATACAGTACCAGAGATGATACCCAAGTATTTGTTTCAGTTTCGCTCTCAGACACATCAGATAATATACCGTTTTCTACTGCTTTCCTAAAGGCACTTAGCATACATATTAACACAACTTTAAACAACCCCGGACCACCACCTACCTGAACCATATCACTGAGCAAGTCCACATTCTTGAATACTGTCAGCCAAAATTCAGGAATTCCTTTTGGGTCTTCTTTTTCTTCATCTTTTTTTTCCTCTTCAAGCTTGGCTTTCTCATTCATTTCCTCCTTAATAGAATAAAAATGTTAGTTTTTCTTCATTTTAGAAGTGCAGCAACAAGGTTCTGTAAACTTTTATGTTGATAAGCATGAATAAACAGTATAGATTGAATTTCATACACACCCCCTTTAAGCGATCATTAAAATCATTACCATTTCTGTAAGTAATAATTATATATTCTTTTTTTTTTTAAACTGTAGTTACTGCACTGCATCTTGCTTAGTGCTAAAGCTTGAGATATTGATGAGAAACAACTGTGATACTCACTGAGATTTCTTCTTCAACATCTGCTTTCCATTCACATTCTTCCTCTGTAGGTTCATAAATTGCATTGATGATTTCACTTCGCTGGAAGATGAAATCAGGAATATTTTCACATTTCACATTTCCTGCAACCAGCAACACCCTAACAAATAAAATCTTAAACCTGAAGCTACATAATTAGTAACAAATTGACTATTTACGAAAACTTTATTCTTCTGGCCCTAGGGTACCAGAAGAGGTGCCAGGAGGTGACACAGCAGTTCTGAGCTTTTTCAACACACTAAAATAAGCGCCAGAATTCCAAAATGTCAGGTAGGTACCATCTGACATCTACTCAGTTAACATGATGAGGCCTGGTATACTGAATTGAAGTGGGAGCAGACATAACCTTTCTCCCCCTTCATCTTCATTGATATTCACTGGAAGGTAAAATGGTGTCAGTTGAATTGAATTGGCACATGCTAGACCAAAATAATTAAGAACATGAATAAGCTTTCAGTTTATATTCCCAAGTGCTTTAGCTAAAGCTTTTAAGTACAAATCATGTTAGCATCAAAATACCTTGTCAAATAATGGCTGATAGAGAGCAGCATATTTTCTTTCCAGCTCATGAACTTCCTCATAGAACTTTGCTTCTATCTTTGCACACTGAACTTGAAGGTTCTTGAGAGCATTCACACGTCTTTTAACAACTTTAGGCAAGCTGAAAAATTCAATGACAAAACTGTTACTGATACTGCATCCTAAGGACATGATGACCTCTCCTTAATCAGACCTCTTAATAACCACATTGCATCAAACCAGACTTTACACTCCAAGCTTTAGAAAGCTCAACAAATCAACTATGACCCATTGTACCACACACACTGAAACTTAGCACAAGTTGGCTTAATCTGAATAAGACCCAGAGTACTTCATCCCCTGGATCAAACATGAGACAAACTTGTGCAATAAAGCTTCATATTAAAAGGGAGTTTTACATTATTAATAAGCAGCATAAATTCATACAATTGAGCAGAATCAAGAAATGTCTAATCACTAGCTGGATTGGCACAGAAACAGGAACTGGGGATCTTCAAAGCTTTATATGTATGGGCTGCTAAGGAATAAGATGCATAAGCTGGTAGGAAACTAAGCAGGTTCCAGGAAACATCTGTCTGCTCAGATTTAGAATCTGCTAATTGCCTGGCACATGGCCAAAAACTTGCCTCTTCACCTGTGCCTGGCTACGATAATTTTAATGAAACTTATTTTGTAGAGTAAAATTTCCCTCATCTGCTTGTGGAAGGTTGTATTATTCTGTAATTGTAACATCTGGTAGTGGGTTGTATTCAGAGCAATACTTGCTGTTGTACTTGTGCAGTTCAGTTCACACTTCTTGGTCGGCTTCTCCATTTTGGATTTACTTTGGAAAAGCCATCTCTTTCATGAAACTTTTTTCTTAAAATAGTGTTTATAATGATAGTGGGTGTTTCCTGGAACGTGTTCGGTTTCCTACCAGCTTATGCATCTTATTCCTTAGCAGCCCATACATATAAAGCTTTTAAGATCCCCAGTTACTGATTCTGTGCCATCTCAATGTCAATCTCAATACAATATTGCTCTGTAGATAAATAAGTTCAAAGTAATAACTGGGAAGAGGCCCAAGAGGCACCTGTAAAGCATGGCTAAGTCAGAATGCATATGTTGATAGAGTACAGACAAGTTGCATACATTTTTCCAGCTATATTTGTAGTGCAAGTTAGGAAGCATTTGGTAACAATGGCAAAGTTGCAATACTTTTGTGATAAGAGAATGCACAACAGTACTTGGAATTGATGGTATAGTATCTTAGAAATCAGCTGACTAGAAGGATGCCATGTAAATCACCGTTACCACTTTGGTTCCTGAAAGATTAGTAGAGGTTAATTAACACCTATTGAGAAACAGAAGAAAAATATTTGGTGTAGAAAGCTTGTAGTGTGTGCAGTGCCTTGAAGAGAAAGCACCTGCGTACTCTTTTTTAACTCCATGCTCCTTCTTGGGCCAGTATTTATTAGGGAAGGCTGATAGTTAAATGGGCTTTTCTTCCATTTATAACAGGAGAGTGGTATAAGCAGAAGTAGCATCACAGGCAATGCCTATTACTTAGCAGCTGCCCCAGTTCAAGACAAAAGCAATGTAGGTCCCTATCACAGCAAGGCAGATGTATGCTTTACAGTTCCTGCAGATGTAGCGAAATGTCCATACATAGTCAGAAATTACATAAGAGAACTAGAAAATTCTACCTGTTAAGCAAAGAAAATTTTAGCAAGTGATGGCTTTGAGAACATGGAAACCACATTAAGTGCTGATACAACATCCTGATTTTATTAACTCCTGGTTACACTAACCAAGAAATGACTATACTAGAGACATCAGGTCTCCAACAATTTGTCCATACTTCATGATTAAGGCAAAGCTACAAATGACATTCCAAACAGCAGGAAAGTATCTTTTAAAAGTGTACCATATTGTAACTGCAGGGGACAACATTAGAAACTGTAAATATTTTAGAACTCTTCTTCATGAAAGCCCAAATGAAACCTCCTCACTTCTGCAATGCACTTCAGAGACTATATTAGTCTTTCTGTTATATGGGCAATGCAGTGATTTATGACTATTCATCTTACAGATAATACTGTTCAGAAACCAAAAGAACCATTTATACCACTCTGCTTATACTGAACAAATACTATACCTTTCGATATACCCTGTAGATGTTCCTACCAGACCATCAAGTCTTTCCTGAAGGGCTGCAAGTATCTGAGGATTTTGCATCATCTGCACAGTCAACTGTCGAGCTAAATTTAAAAAGAAAATTACATAAGTGCAAAGTGCATCTTTTTGACTAATCTTGAAAAAAATAAATTGCCTTAACACTACAAAAGAGCAGTAAGTTTACTATATACACACACTCTTGTAAAGCAAAACACTGGCAAATATATCAAAACTTCTCCATTTTGGAAGCATAGATCAAATCCATTCTAAAGTGAACATGGAAGCACCACCTGGACTTAAGCAGTCACTATTCAAGCAAGCTGAGCTCTTTTTTTAAAAGGGAATGTTTTATACAATGCCCCTAAAAGCATCAGGCTTACCTTGACATGTTTTATTCTTAATTAATTAAAGAAAAACCAGGCAGAAGAACTCACACTTTTTGATAAGTGAATAAAAACTCAAATTGGGATTTTCATTCCATTTTACATTAGATGGAAAGAAACAAGACCCCTTCAGACCTGGAATTAAAACTGCTTTAAAAATCTATGTTTACCTAAATTTTCCTGCAAAAGAAAAAAATTATTCATTAGACTAGTCTGACATAAAGTATCAGTTCTAGATCCTTGAAGTCAATCATTTACCCCGCTGCATTTTGTCTAAATGGGAAACCTGTTTCAAACAAAATAGAAGAACTTTTATAAAAAACCCAAAAACCAACAAATTTCTAGCCTGTGTTCTCACTAGCTGTATTAGTATCAACCTTTTTACTTCTCCTCAAAATCTGACTCAACCTGCTGACACCATAATTTTTAATAAGAATTTATGATCATTTTTTATCATGCTGTTTTGCTCCCTTATCCTCTTACCCTGAAAATCTACAGATAGGCAGACAACTACTTTATATTCCTTTTAATTAATATTAGGTTTCTATATCATTCTTCAGCCAACTTCAAATGAGAGTGAAGCTTTTAAATCCTCATTAATATACAAAGCTTTTGGAAATAGCATACAATTTCCTATTTCTATGTCCTTGACTACAGTAACCACATGTGACTATTCTCTTCCACTATCCCAACTCTGAAATTACATGCTTCAAGTGACATCCAAAAAAGCAGTCTTGTTTCTCCATAGTGATTGCAATAATTTATATTTTAGCAGTAGAAACTGTAATTAAACATACTACCTCACATCATTCAACACTACTCCTGGCATCAATGTATCTAGTTTTCTCTGGTCTTACTGTTCATTAGTATTTCCTATACACTAAAAACCCAACCCAATTTTACTACATGACTAAGTTGCCAGTTATTAGTATCATATTCATATGCACACCATACACAGGGTATGCAATTGCCAACAGCCACATCCCCTCAAACTGAAATCCAACAACATATTCTGTTTTCCAAATTCTTGGATACACGAACACTACTTCTTCAAAGACGGCTTTTCCTAAAAGCATGAATGCTTTACTTAGTGGTTAAAGTCCCTTTGATATATTTAAAAACCAAATTATCTAGATTTTAAAAAGTGTATCAGTAAAACATATGAAAAAAAAACATTAAAAAATAATAGAAAAACAAGACAAGAATTAAAAATGCAAAGCAACTGCTGTGTTGGGTTTCCCTACTACTGGAACATGTTTGATTTATAAAGTTAAATTTCTCTCCAAGAGTCCTACAATATAATTTCCCCTCAGATCCTCATCTGCAATAGCATAAATTAGTCACTATAAATACAGATTATTAATCTGTATTTCATTTGGGACATCTGAATATTTACCATTTAATTTTCATAGGCTGCTCTTCAGCTGACCAGTGTGCTCCCCAGAATTCTGCAATCCAGTTTTGAAAACACTTGAGCAAAATTATCCTACTTTTTCTTTAGTGTAGTTATTCTGTTCCAGCAATCACATAATGTGACGCTATTGGAAGTCAAAATCACTTTATTAGTTATTAGTTATTTCTCTTCTATTAACTTTTCAGATTCTGAGCCCCCAGTCTTTAACTACAAAGCATGAACAAGACTGTTAAGCACAAACAAAACCAATATTCTGATTCACATTCAGGTTTCTTCAGATAAGCAATAAAAAAAAGGATTTCTCAATTTAAAGAGTGGTAACACTAAGCATGGTAATTTTGTTGAGTTTCAAACAACTCAGCAGCAAATTTCTAAGCAACTGATTAAAAAATGAGACGCACATATATATATGCACCTGATGATTTCTTCTACCCAAAGCTTCACATTTCAAAAGCTTTTAACTATTGTAAGTTTTGAAAGAATCTGGTCCCATACCCACAATAATCCTTCTTTTTCCAATTACACATCCTCATAGGGTGGCCAGAGCTGCCTGAACTGGTACTAACCATCACTGAAATGAGGGAATGCAGACAACTTAATAAAAAACACACAACTGAATAATAAAAATCCTTGCTTCAGAATTTAAATACAGATGTGAATCAGTTGTTACGTTTTACCATTTTTCGTCATTTTAAGCAGTAAAATCTGTTTAGCACATTAATTGGAAAGTACATAGGCAGCTTCTTAGAAATCCTTATTTTCAAGGTTACCTTTGTTGTTGGCATCTTCACCAGATTCTTCTTCTTCTACTTCTTCAACATCTTCCATATCCTGTTGATCAAGTTCAGACTGTTCTTTGCTATTAGGAATATTCAATAGCAGGATCAAGAAGTTAATTTTATAATACACTATAATCAGCTTAAAAAGCTCAAGTTTGAGATCACATGTATAAAGGCAATCTGTTGTGTCAGTTTTGATCTGTGATAAACCAGAAGTCTTAATTAGCCAAACAAAACCAAATTTGCCTTCATGGATTCAGGCTTCACATTTGATAATTACAACAATTTAAAGAACTAGCAGTGTTCCTGAATTTTCAAGAGTCCCTTTTACAGAAGAATTCCTTCAGCTCCTGATCATATCAACAAGTCAAAGCTTCTTTCTGCTCTACACACCCTCTTTGTTAAGATGTTCAGGCTTCAAGAACTGAGGGTAGGTTCACCTAAATTATACTCTGAATGTCACAAAATAAGAGAAGTTGAAGTAGTGAGAAAAAAACACCACATACAGTGAAACAATAGTAATGGGCAGTACCACCTGTTTTTCCTCTCCAGAATACCAGCTAACATAGTAAGCTGACTGGTGCCTTGTCCCAGTTTTAGATTTACTTACAATTAAGATCTCAAATCCATTAGGCATAAAGAACTCAAGCTTTTCTCCCACGTGCTATATACCTTCACACTTTGTCACAGTGCCAAGATCACTACCAAGTCCCTGTCTACCAACTTGCTGGAGTGTTCACAGTGGTCTGAAGTACAGCACAGGACACAGTCAGAGAACCTCAGTAACCTGCAGATTTTACTTACTTGTCTATGTCTGCCATTCTTCTAGATTTCAAACCCTGGAGGAAAAAACCCACAAATTTAAGAAGAGCAGCATTAGACTTCACTTACAAGATTTACAGGCAAGCATATACTAAATATTAAAAAACGCAAACAGTCATCTGTAACAGGATAAATACATACTAAAGTCTCATGAGTACAGTATCTCCCATGTACCTTTTGAGCCCTCACTATAAAGCATACAGAAACAAAAAAACTTTGCTCTCATTTAACACCAAAAGATCTACTCATACAAATTTAGAATACCAGCAAAATGCCATACTGCATTTTGTATCAGGACTATATTAATACTACAGATTTAAAAGTAGTCCTAAGTATAAAATCACAAGAGAGCTTGAGAAAAACTGAAGCAAAAATGCTGCTAGAACCCTTTTTTAACTATTTACTTTATTACAGCATGTAATTGCAGAGTATACTTGTATCTTAATCAGTTTCCTTGAATACTAAGGATGCATTTTTGTGGGAAAAAAAAAGTTTATGCCAGATGCCAAGCTACGTAACATGACTAATTTTCACGTCCCCAGTGATCAGTAATTATCCCAGTCTCAATGCAAACTCATCCAGCACAGTAACTAGAAGCATTATATGTTGAAAGTATTGCAGATCTTCCAAAACATGAAGCATCTATGTTCTCAAACATAATACAACATAAGCACCATTGTCCACCAGCACAACAAAAAGTCTAGTCTTCCAAGAGATCTTGTGGGTAGCTTAAAGTCAGAGACAATACTACACATAAGAAACCAGTCCCATTATTGCTATTCTAGGTGCAATGGTTCAAAGACACTCAAGTACCAAGAAAAATCCACTGGCACAGGAAGTATAAAATCCACTGCTTTAGAGTCCCAATTTTAGCTGCTGTCCAGTGAGCTAAACAAATTCAAGTTTCTTTCAGTAAGTTCAGCTCCTTATGATGCATGCCAATGAGAATTCTAGTCCAAGCATTGGAGGTGAGTGTTCCAGAAAAAAAACAACATTGCATTCAATCTGTCCAAAATAACACCAGTAAAATTATTTTTAATAACCAATATGAAGACATGTTAGAATCTAAACTTTAGAACTCAACATCTATGTTCTATTAAGACAGAATAATTTATTTCCTTGGTATCATAACTACTTCAATTGTATGAGAAGGAAGTATCAGATGTCTTCATTTAGTATCACAGCTTTACAGTGCCAATGATGTATTTAGGAGACTGTAGGTAAACAAAAAGGTTCTATTCCCTGCTAGGCAGGAAAACTAGAACCAACTGCTTGTCAGACTATTTCATATATACAGTTCAGTATTTACTATCAAATAGAATGGCAGTACTACTGTAATCCAAAGGACAATTCAATAAGAAACTGAGGACTTCCAGAAGCATTTGACTCATTTTAAGTTTCTTGAACTTCAGATCAAGATGACTGTCTGCCTTGTGACTTCAGGTATACACGTGGATGTAAGCTGCCTATTTAACAATTCCAAAGAGACTCCTTTGCTTATCATTCCCAAAAGATAGCACAGACCAAAGACCTATCAGAAACTGAAAACTTACAACTCACATTTAGCTGTTTCCATATTTCTTGTGTGATATAATAATTGGCACTCTTTCTGACTTGCAAAAGATTTAATCCATGCAAAATATATAAGTTTTTCATTACACATTTCCTCTTAACTTGTTCTTCATGCAGAACCTTTTCAAGGAGACTGGTAGCCTCACTATGCAAAAAGATCACAAAATGCACAGTTGACCTGTAAACACATTTTTATGCAAACAGACAGACAGCAATCACCTTCACAAGCTATTGCTGCTCCTTGCAGAGACCAGCATTTCCTCTCCTTAATTTCCCTATTACATACAGCTTCACTTTCCAACAAACCAGAGGTCATTCTTTCAAACAAAGGAGAGTGACAACACAAAGCCTGTGGTATCACCAGCCCTGTTGGCTAAATGAAACAGCATCTGAAACACCTTCAGTACAGGTTTGCTGAAACAATTTCTTTACAGTTAATTTAAGCATTTCTTTTCTAAATGAGGACATTAGATTGGCTATGATCAAATAATTTGTAAAAACTTAAAGTATCCATCCCATCTCCAGCACTAGCTATTAGCAGATGCCTAGTAAAAAAAAACAATGACCTGACAAGAATAACCCCAGAATTTCTAGCTTTCCATCACATTCAGAAAAAAAATGCTGTTTCTGGAACAGCAGGTATCTGACAACATAATAAATTCTTATTTCATAAACTAGTACTCATCTTTCTTGAAACCATGCAGATAGGCTGTTATTACTTAAGTAAGGAAGAGCTAAAAGCAAAGTGTTAGTTGCAACACTCAGCTCATAGATCATAAGAACTAAGTCAGATTCTCCTACATTGGCCAAGAGGGTGGCAAAGGAAGTTTTACCAGCAGTCTGTGTTACTGGTATCCAGTGGGCCCTTCCTTTCACCATTCTTAACAGCTACCTTTCATCAGCAACCTTCATCCTTTTCACTGTTCAACCCTCTTTCCAAGATCATGTCAAAAGTACTCATCTCATTACAAAGATCTGTGGAAGTCCAGCATCTGCCTCTCTCCTCCTTTGCAAGGAGCAGTTGCTCACCCTCTGCTTCTCGGCTTTTAAGCAATCCACACAAGCACTGTATGTTTTCCAACTGTGGCCCAGTTTCCTCAAAGACTGAATAACATTCTTCAAAGATTTTTAATTTAAACAGACTTTATCAAGCAGCTGTCAGCATCAGAGCCTCCCTCCACTGTGTTCCTATCTGCCTCATCCCATTTTTCCTGTTCTCACATCAGTCTTTTTCACATCTCCTGTTTTTGCAGTCTTTTCCACTTTCTCATCCTTTAATCTTGCCTCCAACACAGCCCTATCAGAACACCTGTGGTTAGAAGAATTCTTCTGAAAACCGAGGAAATACTGCTGTTTGTCATGACAGTTGCAACTGCCAAGTCTAAACAACATTTCTTGTGTGAGGAGGCTACAAGGCACTATATGAACAGACCTACATTGGCAGTCATTCAGACAAACCTGTGCAGCCCACTAGCATGGATTTATAGTTGCACCACATTTAGCTTATTGTAGTTTACTTGAGCAGCTGTAAGTTCTTTTGCAAACAGAGTTCTACTGTTAAGGAAAAAAAACAAAACCAACTGTAGAGGCAGAAAAGCTTTAAGAAAAATACATTCCTTAAGAGCAAACAGCCTTCGCCATTTTTGTACAATGCCTAGTTTAAGGTCTCAGTCTAGTATCCAGGGCAGCAGATACAGTATGTACCACAGTACACAGTAGTAATACATATTCTGCAGTGCCTTCTCAAAATTCAGTCTCTGGATGTAGTACTCGCATCACTCAGCTTCCACAAGAAAGATGCAGCCAACCTTCCCTGATTATTTCATAAGTGCATTCAGGATTGTGAACAGCAGCTGCACCTTGGCAAAGGAGCAGCAAGAAGCATTCATTAATATCACTCCTTGAAGTAGTCCTTGGGTGAAACCACTTCATCAGTTGTCAGTGCAGGATTATAACAAAGCTCACCTACAGCTGGTGTGTTACTCCAAGACTCAGTCAGTGCTGAGGTGATTGCTTTGGGCTGAGATAAAATCTAGGCCTCCTGATGGAAAGAAAAGGCTCTGGAGTACTAATAAGGACTAGCCTTCTCCCTTGTTCAAAAGCCAGCAGGCAAATAACCTCCTTACTTATATAATGGTTAAGTTCCCTGTTACTTAGACAGCTACCACCAGTAGTACTGCCCTATGGTCAAATACAGAGGTGTGCAGGGGCTTCACTTACAATTTTTTGCTGCTCATTTTAGAAGAAGCCAGGAAAAAGTTATCTTTGCAGGGCTTTAAAGAGAATGCATAGGAATTTCATGCTACAAAAAAGGGCTACCTACACAGAAACCAGACTGAGTTTGTACAGCAGCACCAGCCACGTTACAGCTAGGACAAATGCTCTGGATGCTCTGGTGAGATGCTTTTCTTTTTTTCTTCTTTTTTTTTTTTTTTTTGAAGGTCAGCTTTGAGCGTCCCAAGTAAGCATGCCAGTATTAGATTACCCTGACATCCGCTTGGCCTCAGGAAGGCAGGTCTCAGTGAGGTGAATTAGGGGTCAGCTGAGGAGGCAAGACATTCCTGAGACACAGTTCTCTAGCAAAACAACAGCTTTTTTATTTGCACAAGCCCTAAGGCTAGCAGATCTCAGCATCTCTGTGGATACCATGCACTATGCCCCATTTCCTCCCTGACAGGAAACATCGTTTCCCCTTCTCTAGGAAACTGCTCACACAATTAGCTTGCAACAGCAAGCACAAGAAATTTCTCAAGCAGTTCAAAGAACACACACATGGGCTTTTTGAGCACCCTGGATCCAAGCTACAGCCTTTAAAAGAAATCTTTAAAAGAAATCTACCCTTTTACCCAAGATAATTTTCTTAGTAGTCAATATTTTAGAGCACTGCAAATAAGTCAGCCTGTCCACAGAACAGTGTATCAGCCTCCTTCTGTCTCTGACAATCCTTGAACAACTGAAAGCAATATATTAAGAGAAAATACCTAAAACAATTGAGCCCTGCACGGTATTAAGTAGCTAAAACATAATAACAAAGTAAGTGTACTAAGTCAGATGTCAGTAAAGAGAGAGGTCCAGCTGGAGGACAGCTAGTTGTATATATGGAAAAAAAAAAAAGAAAAGGATTAAATCCTGTAAGCTATTTGCTATGCATGCAGAAACCAAAGGTACCAGACAAATTACATCATTCTACCCCAGTTCAACTTCCGCTACAGACTGGGAAACTCCAGAGTAATACATTCACTGACAGTTACTTCAAACTGATGTTCCTGCCATTTCTTAACATAATTAGCACAAAAAAACCAAACCAAACCTAAAAAACCCCACACACTTAAAATAGCAGGGTAGAAATCCATAAAAACATGTTCTTTGACTGTACATGTTTAAAAAAAAAATACTTGGAGTTGTTTGCTCAAAACCACTTGAGAGGTTTGTAACTTTGAAGAGCTCAGATGCCCTGCCTAATGCAGTTTCACATCCATATCAGAACTGTGTAAACTGTTTAAAACTGCACAGTACATAGTATATTTACACACTTCAAAGATTTTGGTGCCAAGACCTCAAAAAACATGCAATTGTTTCTCAACTGTTAGTAGAAGCTACAGTACCAACCAGCAGATAAGACCATTTTTATATAAGGATCACATAGTCAGTAACCAGGAGAACATTTTATAGAATCATAGAATCATGAAGGTTAGAAAGGACCTCTAAGATCACCTCCTTCAAAAAGAAACTGAACAATGTACTCAATTTAAAAATGACATTCAAACAGGTATCAAGCAGAAAACCAAGTGTTTTCTTTTTTCCTTGTATGATCAAATTCATGAAACATGAATTATTATAATTAACATATAACTAGCATGAAAACTGGTCATGAAACAAGGGGATATTGTGCCCATCACTAACATAGCAGATAAGCAACATGTTACAAATAAATTATATCATTCGTATTATGGAAATAATACACCCTCTTAGAACAGCTTAAGGTCAAAAAAAGTCTCAAGTGTGCAGTGCAGGGTAGTCCTATCGTAGAACACCAAGATACCACATCTAACTGATGAAAGACATTATCATATACTGAACTCTCAAGAGGTAATTTCCTTTTATTAGTGCCCCAAAGTCCTTCTGGTAACAAAATATTTCTGTTAATGTAGGAGATCAAAAATTGTCAAAATTAATTTTTCAGATCAAGTAGATAAGATTTTCTGCTCAAATAAAAGCACAGAAAACAGGAGTCTGAGATAATAAACAAGATAAACAAGGTAGTACTAATATAAAGGCATCAAGGCCTGATAAAGAGGCTAAGGAGCTAATGGTCAGTGGAAGCAAGGAATCCAGATTCCTTAATACAGGAACAACATGTCATTGGACCCTTGAAGTAACTCAAACCCCTCTGTTTTATTGCAATTTATTGTGCCACCACCAACTCATCCACTAGGTAAAAATACAATGTGCAGTCAACAGCAGAAATGCTAACTGGCATGACAATATATGGAAACCATCAGCAGAAGCCTGAGTGAGGTCTTCTGGACCAAGTAAAGAGAGAGTTAGAGAATTCAGATGAATAGTGATTTTTCACAAAGCATATTCAGAACACTTAGCTACATCCACATGCTAAATTGACCAAGATAGGATGTACTCTTATCAACAAGGCAGAAGGGAACACCAAGTTTCCCACCTGAACAATCTTGCAGTCCACTAAAGCAGATACAACTGCCAAGTGCTGCTGCAAAAGCTTACCATGGTTCTTCCTTACCTATGCATACCCCCTCTGGACAGCTGTAATTTTTTTTAAAAAGATGTGATAGTTCTTTCCTTTGTCAACTACACCTGCAGTTGCATGAGCAATAGCAGGGACAAGAGACCACCACAGGCTAATATTGTTTGCTCATAAATAGAGTTAGGCAAGTTTGAAGTTACTGAGAAACCATATGCTACATGGTCTTGTTGACCTTGCCTTGCCATAACACAGCAAAATTCAAAATCTGGCTTTAGAGGATAAAAACACTAAGTCATGATAATGCTGGATCAAGTAACACAACACAACTGAACTGCTCACCCCTCTTCAAGGAAATATTAATTTGCTTTTCCTAGTAAGTCCTGAAGTATTGACATCAAACTTCAGCCATTAGCCAATGCAACTATTACATATTATGACATGAACACACAGATTTTCCACATTTCAACTTTAAAGTGCTCTACAACTTGCAAGAGAACCAACTACATGATGGAAACAAATTCTCCAAAACAAAATGGAATGTTTATGTATTTAAGTTACTAGTTTCTACAGGGCTTGCTTCCATTCATACAGGAATGTTTTTCAGACCTCTCCCCATAGCTAGTTTTTAAATCATGAAATGAAGATTCAGCCAATGAAACCTGAGCTCCTATTTTTATAGCATTTTATTGTATTTTTGATAGTGCCTTTTTACTCTTGCAGTAAAAAAAGTCTACATAAGGAAAATGGATAACAGAATTGCAATTTAAAATCAGGAATGAATTATAACTGTATGTTTGTCTCTGCTACTGATGTGAGCTCCTTGATCACATTCTAAAAATAGAGTAATTAACACACAATGTGGCCTTTGCTGTAGATGCCAGATTCAGTAGCACAAAACCTACCAATTTCTATTTACAACAACCTTTCATTATTTGAAAACTAATACAGAATTTAAATTCAAATCTGAAAATCCTAAACAAGCATTTTTTGAACAAACTAATTAGTACAACTTGTTAAAGGCTTTTTCTTTTCATCACAGATAATGGGGAAAACAGCAGCCATCCTGAAGGGCTAAAATGAAAATCTCCATATATAAAATATTAAACATTTCCTAACAACATTTCTCTATACGGTTCATGTTGTTGCAAGTTTCCAGTTTATTAGGAAGTGTCGAAGTAATACAAAAATTCTGTTTTAACGAAGCACTTCATGTAGCAGGCACATTTTAACAGTTTGAAAGATCAACTTGCACATGCCACAACATCAAACAAAGAAAAATATAAGCAGACTACTGAGATTGCCACAAAATCAAATAGAACCACATTCACAGTTACGCTGCTATCTGCTAGACTCATGCAGTGCAGCATAGTTTTTATCCAATTTGACTTAAAAAACATCCAAACATCGTTATCTGAGAAGTTAAAAAAAATGTGAGAAATATGTACAGGTTTTAAAACATGGGGGTTTTTATTGGAACACCTGATGAACACAGCATTGCAAATTCATACCTCCTCAAGAAGCCACTGAAATTCCTAAGATATATTTAGCAACTTTTTTGTTAGCTTTAATATTTTTTATGTTGAGATAAAGACAGTACTCAACTGCAAACCTCAAAACATCCACTTTTCAATAAGCCAGCATTCACTGGAAAAAGAACACAACAATCTAACTTTCACATGTTTTGGAGGCTGTTAGGTATGAGATGATACAGATGGTAGTTAGACTCAATAGAAATATTCACATGATTCTACCTTCAGAAAGTCAAATGGCTACAGGTGCAGAGTTTTAAAAGCGTTTGTACACATTACACCCGCAAAAAAGAACATAAGCCTTATTTACAAAAGTGATTTTCATGAACATTTTCTTGTTAATTCTGCTCATTCACGCTTTCCACACAGATAGGAGTGTGACAATGCAGGTGATGAAAGAATCGAAGCTGTCCTATGAATATCTCACCAGTTCAAAAATAACAGCATGTTTCTGATGATGTTACCTTGCACATACAAGAGAAAGTAATTACATCAGCTCATACTTAACCACCTGAATTCAAAATTAGTAATTACCAAAACTGGAATATCACAGAATTAGAAAATGCTTAAAAAGGTGATCCAGGCAAGGCAGAATAAAGAGTACTAGAACCTGAAGTAGCATATATTAATAGAAACAATTCAAACCAATTTAGAATTCAAAAGATAAAAAAATTACTGTGCAAAAACACAAATAAAATCACATGCATTCCACTGAAGACTTCTCACCATCTGAAATGAAGGTATGATCATCAAAAATCACAACAAAAAATATGATCATTACACACTTCAGTAATGTAACCTTAATAAAAATACTGTATTGACAGCTGAACATTGATGAGGAGAGTAAGTACATCAGCTCAGGGCCTAGCAGGATGAGTATGCAAGAAACAGAAGCAGTCCAAATCTGAGATTAATAGCATTTGAGAGTTGAACAATGAGAGGTGACACAAAAATAGCTAGAGGGAGTTCAAGAAGAATTGATTAAAAATTAGTTTGGATTTAAACAATTACTTATTTTGTTTTATGACCACTCCTGTGTCACCCAACTTAACCTTTGAATGCTCAAGCCAGGTTTTTAAATAGAGCCAGAACTAAAAGGAAACTCTGCCTTACAGGCAAGTCATCCCATAGGAAACAAGACAGAAGTATCCCTCCTTCCTTTGAAGTATTACATGTTAAAAAACATCTAGGTAAAGTAGTGGACTAAACTAATAAAGCTGCAGATTATAAAAAAGACAACAAGTATTTATGATGCTAACCAAAGTCTTAGAAGCCTGGAAGCTTGTTACATTTCAGATTTCAGGCACCTGCTTACTGAAATCTCTTAACCAGAATTTCCAACACTAAAAAATAAGAACTGTAGTATCTGTCAAGTTTTGGGGCTCCTTTGTTATTTGGTTTGGCTGTAACTGGGGTGGTGGTGGTGGTTTTTTAAGAATAAATGTCAAATCAGCAACTTAACACTTCAAGGCTATAGGTACATCCAGAAACTGAAGCTTTCATATCTGAAAAGCTGCTTTCACCTTCTAAGGATAAACTGGTAGTATTTTGTTCTAAAATCTACAAAGACCAGGTAAAACAATTGTCTACTCACTACTGCAAGTTAAGATTTCAATTTAGACAGCACCATTGCAAATTATGTCTGCATATGTACACTTAAGCACACATTCAGCCCTAAAGTGCATTTGTATTTTCCAATGCTAACATGTAAACAGCTTTTAACTTAGGAAAGATCTTCAGTTTAACCCTTTACAGTAGTTAAACTGCAGATTATGTTTTTGTAATATGTAAAAATTAATCTCAAAGGTTACTCTTTAGGATGAATCTAAATTTCTTCAAATATTAAATTATTTATATTTAAAAACAAAATATAAAATACTAAAAATAAATTGGCAGTCTTGTTTCCTATTTTTGAATGTAACCAAAGTTTTAGTCTACAACATATGTAATCTTCCTGAAATATTAAGCTCAGAATTATTGCTAAACATATGCCATATCCGTAACTAAGATTTTTCCCTTTGCAATAATGCCTGCATGTGTGTAGCCCTCAAAAACTCATGTGCTGTTTCTAAGTAGCTACATTTTTCAGGTCTTGAAATTAATCCCCTAGCAACTTCTGTAACACCTTCTAGGCATGTCTAGTTTTCTACACAAATACATGATGACACCAGACCTACCCTCCAGATTAACACCATAAGTGATAAGGAACTACCACTAACCTCTGACAGCTGAGTGAGGATCAGCTATACTGAATTAACTTCAATTCTGATCACTTTTGCACTCAGAGTAATTTATGAGTGAAAACTGACCCATAAGCATGAAATTCACCACCACAACCATTCTTTTGATTAAACACACTTGGTCAATGCTGCTCTGCCCTATTATTTACTAGCTGTATTCCTAATGAGAAGTCAGATGCAAAGGACTCCTCAGCTCTGGCAAAACGCTACTAATATTTTTAAAAATCTTGTTTCTATCTGCAAAGCAGTGTCTTCTGTAGAAGTGCCTACTAGTACCATGCAAATACCAAAGTACTATGAGTTCATGGAAAAATCCAAAGCTAAAGTTCCACTGAATGTATATGTAAATGCAGAAAAATGAACAGGCATTTTAAAAACACACGCATCTCCATTTTCTGCACTCTGTCCAATTCCTGAGGTTTCCCAAAGGAATCAGAATCAGACCTCAAGGTCAAGATACTGCATGCTTGCAGCTGTAACACAAAAACCTGAAGATAAGTTGGGTTACAATTGTATTAGCAAACAGGTATAGATATGGGACATGTTTGTTACACCCACTGATCCACTACTGGAACTAGCTGGCTTCACCAAAGGATTCAATCAAAACTGAGATGCTTGTCTTCAAGATTTTTCACTACTAAAATTCAAATCTTCAAGCTGTTTTATTCCCCCAAGAAATACAATCTCTGCCACAGTAAGTTCTCCATGTTACAATTACTTCAACTTTCAGGAGCTAAAGTGAATAAAAAGATTTATACCAATGTGACTAACAGTACAGGAAGTCAAAGTTTTCTTTGGCCTTCTATATCAAAGAACTCTCTCAGCCTGGAAGACATGTGTGTCAGATTTATTAAAACTGTTAACAAAGTTTCATAACACACATACCCACGATGCCTTGCTTTCAGTTTCACTTGTACATGTATGTCCATTGTCAGTTATGCAAGAAGGTTAAGAAAAAAAACAGAACATCTATTTCCAGTGTGCTTAGGAAGCATATCACTGTAACAAGTCCCCTGTGTGCTCAGAGGAACAGATGTTGAGGGAGGCAGGAGTCAGATGAAGCACAAGGATGGCAAGATATTACTGTGCAGTACACAAACAGGGCTTCAGTGGAGCCAGGGCTTTTGACACTTCCCATCCCACCGGGCTGACTACACAGATGCAACACAGTACTTCAGCAGATTTCCAGAAGAGATTCACTCACTAGTCCTCTAAGCAGTAGAGGAGGACCAGGGTCTCCAGAAAACACCAGGCCTACCACCTGTACACAAGAACCTCATTTTACAATCCCCTGTTCTCAGAAACCAGGGTACACAAGACCTGCCACAAAATAATGAGAAAGTAGAGGGAAAGGAGACTGCCATTATCTAGCACTCCCACAGGAGTGACCAGAAGACACAAACTATTTCAGGCATCAGGGACCTCTTCTAAGCACTTACAAAAACATTTCAGGTACCCAAAGACTCAACTTTTGTCTTGTACAGAGGCACTCAAGTCACTCAAACTTCAATGTATGTAGATTTCAAATTGCATTTTACTCTAACAATGATGGCAATTTCTGGATTTACAAGAGACTAAAGTCATTTCTCGTTTCATCCCAAGTACAGTGCTTTCTCATTCCTTAAAGCATGAACCACTGTATACTGGGCACAGTAGGGAAAGGTATGAGCAAGTACTAAGAAGACACTAACATTTTTGTCAGAAAGTACCTACAGCCTTAGGTCTAATCTCAATTTTTATTTCATGACTTAAATTAAAACAATCATGTCTCATTAAGGTAACATCCACCAGCAGAGTTTAAAAATCCAACAGAAAGGGTGAGCATGTCATACCTTGCACATCCAGTCAGTGTCCATTGCTCTTACACTCAAAGGAATTAGAACATGAAATGCAAGTGTTTCTCCATAGGGCTTCGAACACGAATGGACATGCATAAAACTGCAACGTCCTTGGAGAGAAACTGTGGAAGATGCTGATATATTATTGCTATACCACAGTCACCTGAGAAAAGTTTTGTGTTCTCCCCTGCAATCAAATGAGGGAAGTTTTTACTCAAGAACACAAGACACTCTGGACATGCAACATGGAGCAGATGGGATATATTTTTTATGTAGATGAGTCTGTATGAATGTTAAACAGAAGTCAATACCTCCACTTGTAGCTACTAAAACTTTCTGGTACTTTCTTAGCCTTCCTTGGTCACAGACATGGCACAACAATTGTGCCTGCTATGGACAGCAGACACATCTACCCTCAGCCTAAAAGCAAGCGCCTCATTTAAGGCAACACCAGCTAGCAAGCACACAGAGACACGACATGTTGAACTCCAGAAAACCGAAAAACCCCGTTTCCTGAAGCAGGATACAAGAGTTGGCAGTCCTCCGGATGAATCTCTTGATCCCCCTGCCAGCAGCCAGCAGCATAGCACGCCCCGGCCACAGCTCCCACACCACAGCCAGAACAAGGCGCGGGAGCCAGAACAAGGCCAGCCCCCGCTGCTCCCCCGCCGCCATGTGCGCATCCACCGCCCGCGCCAGCCGGCACCCAGGCCTCCGCCTCCCTCACCGCGGCCGCCTCCCCGCACACGCACACCCGCTCCTTCCCGCGTGGCTTTTCCGGCCTCGCCGTCCTCCTCCTCCCCCTCCCGGCAGGGTCAGGCGTTCCCCGCTGGCCCCTCTCCGTCCCCACGTGCTGCTCGGCAGGCCCACCTCCCCTCCTCTCAGCTCCGGCCCTAACGGCGCGGCACGGCCTTGCCCGACACCTCCGCGGAACACGGCGGAGAGAGGCGCGGGAGCGGGCAGCGCTTCCCCTCGAGGAGCCAGGAAGCAGCCTGAGCCGCCGCCCCGCCAAGAGCGGGCACCGCCGGCCCCCGCGCCCCAGCGGCCCGATGGCCCCCGCCACTTCCTCGCGCGGGAGCCGGGGCCCGGCGCGCCCTCTGCCCGGCGCGCTCCCCCCACACCTCCCCCTCCCTCCCTCCCTTCTCCCCTGTATCCCCGGTGGTGGCGGCGGCTCGCCGCAGGGGCCCCGCCCGGTACCTGCGCGGGCCGGAACCGGCGGTGACTCAGGAGCGGAGAGGAGGCGCCGCGCGGCTGGCGGTAAAAGGACCGGAGCTCCCGCCGCTCGCGCTCATATAGAATTAACGTCACCACGTAACACACACACCGCCCCCCCACTCACACACACGCCCCGTGCGCCCCGGGTCTCCTGGCAACGCGCGCGCTCTCGGCCGTTCGCGCCGCCCGGCTCTGTCGCGCGCTAGCCGTTGGCCGAGGCGCTCGAGGGCCTGCCCGGAGGGGGCCCTCGCACCGCTCCCCCCCCAGGACAGGGAAGGCCCGGGCGTGTCATCCCCCGGGACGTGTGTCCCCTCACGTACCTCCAGCTGGTTCCTCGTCCCCGCCGCGGGCCTGAGGGGAACAGCCTGCCCGTGCCCCCCGCTTGGGTAGCACCTTGCTCGCAAACCTACTGGGCGCTGGCGCCGCGCGGCTTGGGCTCAGCTGTGGCACCCAGAGGTGCTGGCGAGCCCCGGTTGCTGTGACACAGCGTGGCGCTGAGAACACCTCCTTCCCGGCGGGACGTGTAGCCTTACACCCCGACTGCTTCAGTGCTGCTCTAAACCTGAACTGGGAGGAGTTTTGAAAGCGCTGGAGTCAAAATAGCAGCAATCTGTCGAGCAGGTAGACTTACTCAAACAGGTAATCCCTGTTCACAAAGGCTACGGGCACCACAAAACGACAGCCGGCACCAGCTTACCTTAAAAGACCAGGCTGAAAACCGTGGTGGTTCCACGTGCTGTTTCATCAGTTTAGATCGTTTCTGCCTTGGCCAAGATGGAAAGCCAGAAGCAGCAACAGCTTCAACCTTCCCTTTTTAACTTGCAGTATTTTCCTTCCAGAGACCTAAGCAGCCATGTTTCCTATAAATGACACTCATGCCTGACTGCAAACTCCAGGTGAAATCTTTCCTAAAGCTTGTTTCCTTCCTAGGGCTTCTCTTCCATGCACTTGGTCTAGAGTAATACCATGGAGAACACTTGGTGAAGGGGTTGGCAATCTACGCTAAACTTACAGAAATAAGTACAAAGTATCTTTGAGACATTTAAGTCCTAGTGGCTGGAGTGTGCCAATGAGTTCAAACATAATAGGGGAAGGTGGTGGGGTGGAAAGATAAGTGGTGTGATGGTGTAAGAGCTGTTTAGTGAGAAGGAAGCACCGGATATTTAATGTGTATTTTCTACATTTTACTAAATTCTTGCATCTATTTGTCAAATCAGCCTGCAGTCTAAATGTAACTATTTAAATAATGAAAATGACAGCAGAAAGCAAAAGAAGAAATAAAATCAGCAGTGGATATGCCTAGTATCTGCAACGCAAACTAAGTTAAGAATAAGCGAAAGATAAAGGATCTTAATCTTCACTGTACACTACCACACCAGTGTTTTTCTCCAGTACATGCCAGTAAAATCTCAGTCCCCAAAAGCAGATGTCTGTGATAAAGAAATCCTACCTGCAAGACACCTGGCAGCTTCAGGATGCCTTATTCCCCAGCACATTGATTTTCTGGAGGCAGGATTGTTTACAATTTTTAATTTAAAATAGTTAGAAACTGTGGAAGTCTATGGAGGCAAAAGAAAGATCCAGGCAAAGATTTCACTGCATAGTCCAAGTTATAAGAATGGGGAAGAAACAGGGATGGCAATCTTACATAATTCTAAAATGAAAGTACCTGTAATCTCCTTGCAACCCACAGATTTTAAAATTGTACTTGATGCTAATTTTTAAATTTCTCTGTGGTGTCTAATGCTTGGGAATATGAAAAGAGCAGATATGTACAGAAAACATTTGATAAAAATGAGCAATTGATGGGTATTTATTGCAACACTAATTGTCTGCCATTGCAGACATTCCCTTTATTTAATCTGTTTAATGCTAAAATGGCAATGGTCTGTAAACAAGTGATTCACGAGGCAGCAGCAGGCCTTGCTTGTCCTTCTGCAGCCCGCCGCCTCGTGACTTGCAGAACCCTGAGCTGAGACCCAGTGACCGCAAGAGAGGAGCGATGTACAGAAGAGACAGAGAAGCCAGCGGTGTGGAATCAAGAGTAAGCCATTCAGCAGTGGCCAAGGAGTGGAGACAGATCTGAGCAGGTCTAAAGTGGAAACTTATTTCTGTAATGGAAGGAAAAGCGATTTGATCCAAATTTCATAGATGTCTCTTAGGGCTTTTGCATTAGATAGGTCAATCCCTTCTTATGAGATAAAATAAAACCAGAGTCCTTGTACTAGAGCTTTTTAGCAGTTTTTGAAGGTCAGGAGTCACAGAAACATTTTCTAATAAGAAGCAATTTCTGCGAACAACTAAGTAGGAAGGGACAAGAGGAAGGACACAGGGACTCCACTGCTGCTTCCACATGGCACCTGCCATGACCCATGTACAAAAAAAGCTGTCTAGTTTGGGTTATTTTGCAGTCCAAAGGGTTCCAGCATTTGTGCAGTTGTGAGAATAAGAAACTTTAACATTAGACCTGTTTTGAAATGATAACTGTACTTGAGTTTTAATGGTCCATTTATTTTTATCTGCTTTGAATTTCATCTTCCTCTATGTTTCCTATGGTTTAGACCAGGCTCTGCATCTCGTAGTTTCTGTCTGGTTGGATAGTTGGAGTACTGCCTTGGTGTTGCATAGAAAGTCAAGCAAGCACCATTCTTTGAGTAATGGGAATCAAATCTTCTGAGAATGTATTAGATACTGGCACAGGTATATTTTCTGCATAAAAATGTGTTAATTTTCCAAATACTACATCTTGAAAGGAAGCTTTTTGAAAGCCTTAAGATGTGTGTGAAAGAAACATGCAGGTGTGGTTTCAGAATGCCCAGAGACATAGTGTTTTCTCTGAGCTGGAAGAGCTTTGGTAAGAGATACCAGGAGAACTTCCCTATGGCATAGAAGCTGGGGCAGGTCTCCTGGGGACAAACAGCTGCTCTGTATCAGAGGAAGCTGAGTTTGAACTGGATCTTTCACATACTAGTTAAGTGTCTTATTCATGGAGCTATTAAATATCAGGGAATATGACCTCTCCCTTGAGTGCACAGGCTTTATCAGCTACACTCAAAATGAGTCCTTCCCCCCACAGCCTGCATCACTGACTTCTTGTCTGTAGTGAGAGGCTCAGGAAAGGACTGTATGGAGGCAGAGGCCATGAGGATGCTTAGTGCCAGAGCACAGACCAAAGTTTGTACATGGAAGAGGATGAAGAAGGTTAAGCACTGAAGCTGTTGCAAAAGGTTAACTCTATGACAGTCTGCTGCAACAAATGAGTTTGGCATTTACATGCAGGCTCAGTCCCCGTAAGCACAGCATGGATCCTGTGTGCCTGAGCTGCATTCAGGCTACAGATAAGCTGCCTGCAAGAAAGATGCGGTAGAGCTTTTTACATGGGTGTGTAGTGAGAGGACAAGGGGAAATGGTTTCAGACTTGAAGAGGTTCAGATTTAGGTTAGGCATTAGAAGAAATTCTTTCCTGTGAGGGTGGTGAGACACTGGAACAGGTTGGCCAAGGAAGTTGTGGCTGCTCCCTCCCTGGAAGTGTTCCAGGTTGGATGGTCTAGTGGGAGATGCCCCTGGCCATGCAGGGGGGCTGGAACTAGATGATCTTCAAGGTCCCTTCCAACCCAAACTATTCTATGATTCTGTGATAAACTAGAGGGTTGAATTTAGTTTTCTGATAAAAATGCCACCCTAGGTAAACAAAAGAGGTCATAGCCAGACCATGCCATTCTGAAGTTTGCTGTGGGATCTGGCAGAGCCAGATCCTGCTTTTCTGACTTCTCCTTTGCTAAGAGCCAGCATGGCTAGGGCTGCTCAGCATGGATAAAAGAAGGTTGAGGGGAGACGTTACTGCTCTCTACAACTATCTGAAAGGAGGTTGCAGTGAGGCAGCTGTTGGCCTCTTCTCCCTAGTGACTAGTGGCAGGACAAGAGGAAATGGGTTCAAGTTGTGCCAGAGGAGGCTCACATTAGATATTAGGAAAAAATTCTTCACTGAAAGAGTGGTGAAGCATTGGAACCAGTTGCCCAGGGAGGTGGTGGAGTTGCTATCCCTGGGGGTACCTAAAGAAATGGATATGGTGCTTCAGGAGATGATTTAATGGTTAAAATGGTGTAGGACTGACAGTTTGACTCAATGATACGGAAGGTCTTTTCCAACCATGATGATTCTATGATTCTAAACTACATCAACAGTGTCTTAGTGTATGAGAATATCACGGAGCTTGGTATGCTTACTTCAGATCAAGAGTTCTGTGCCATGTGTACAAATGGAAAAATGCAGAAAGTTCTTCGTACTGACCTGGATCTAAATGCAGGCACAGTTAGACCCCTCTTCAGAATACTAGGCATGCTTGTCACCTTCCAAAGGCTTAGTTTTACAGGATTGGGGCTCAGCAATACAAGCCTCTGATCATAGCTGATTTCAAGTCAGCTCACCCCTGACTGTTTTCCAAAGTACTGATTGCCCAAGGTTACCGTCTCCTGAAATTGTTGGCAGCGCTCCTAATGTGAGCACTGAGTTACAACAAGGAATTATATGAGTGCTCCCTGTCTGCTTCTGTCTGTGGTAGCTGGCTGAGTTACAATCACCATGGAAGTTATCATCAGTCACTGAAAATGAGAACACTCTCACTGAGCTATTTACGGAGTAAAAAGCCCAAGGTTCCCCAAGTGCCACAAAGACATGCCTTTTCCTCAGTACAGTTTCAAACTGCAATGAAATACTGTGCAGAAATACTAGGCTTACCAGTGCACAAAGAAAACAGTGAATCCAGAGTATTCCTTTTAAATTACTGAATTGCTTTCTTGTGGCAAAAGCAATTCTTTCGACTCTTTCTGAATGATATTCCAAATTACATTGCTAGCCAATGAACAATATAGCACAGAGCTGTTGTTAGAACTTCCATGTATTGTTTTCTTTTTGAGGAACTACTTGTTTTCTAAAGAAAAACACATCATCCCAGAAAGAAAGTCATTGTTTATAAACAGTACCACAAACAGCACAGAAAGTTCTGCTGAACTATAACATGGCAAATCATGCAAATTTCCATGCAGAGCTGAATGAACACCTCTCACAGATTTGTTTTGCATTTGCTTTTGCTTGTGTGAAATGAGAGCAAATTTACCCTTCGGGAACACATTTGCAGTTTGGAGCAGCAGCAGAATGTGTAAACTGAGATTCTGTAATAAAAGACAAAGAAAATACTGAAATGTGATTATATACTTTTTGGCATACTATACTTTATTGACATATTTAATTTCTCAATATTTTTAACTTCACAGGGACAAAAATGTGACTGGTCTTACAGGGGTGACTTATAGATACAGAATGTATAAACCAAAAGTAATAGGGGAAAAAAAAATTTAAAAATAGCAGCCTAGGGGAGAGATAAAGAAAATAAGGATGCATCAAGCAGTGACAAATTGGGGAAAAAAGTAAATTATAGAGATTTATTGAAACCAATGAAGAAAATTATGTCCTTCGGAGGTAGTTCAGAAGTTAAAATACCAGGTATGGTGCCCTTGGTGTTTTTTAGGGTCATCGCTGGGGCCTAGAGCTCACTGCAGTTGGTTTTGGTTTTCTAAAATATTTTACTTACTGTGAAGTAATTCTAGCAGAAAGAAGCAACTGTGCTAACTGAAATATAACTGTAGAACAGACTTTTTATAAGAAGCTGTATGTGGAAGCTGATAAATTATTAAATTATTACATTAGAACAAATCTTTTTATAATGCATATAAATTAGTTAAGTTATAAGAAAAAAAAGATATTAAATAGAAGAAGATGTATCACTTGTAGTACCTGTGCTTGGTCCTAATGTATCTAACTTACATGACAATAAAACTATATACAAAGGGGTCCTTGTTTCTAGTATTATTTGTCACTTCACATGATAAAATAAAATTCCATGAAATTTGATATAGTCAGGCTTTTTGCTGTGGTCTGATAAGGATGTAAATAGTGCATTGCCTAAAGGCTGCCCAGTTTTCTCATAGTTACCTTATACATGTGAGGGGGATGCTCACTTCCTTAAACTAATCTGGTTCTTTGACCTTCACAGGTTTAATGGAGTTTGATTTGATTTGATTTGATTTGATTTGGTTTGGGGTTTTTTTCTCTGTAGCAGGGTGTTCTAGCCACTGCCAGAAATGTTAAAAATGCCCACAGTAGCAGCTCTGGCAGGGGCAGGATATATATGCAGTCCCAGAACAGGGCAGGGAATGTTTCTGAGCCATATTTAAAAATAGCATCCCAAATGGGGAGGAAAAACCAAAACCAATCCTCACAGATTGTAATCCTTTCCTCTCTTTTACCCCAAAAAATCACAGATGTAACAAATCCAAACATTCATTTAGATCATCTGCAGTTGTTGGGTTTTTTTATTGTTACCACCTCACTGTGTCTTTACTAGAATTAATTCCAATAATGCAATTAAAAATAATGATAAATCTAAAATCTTGCATTTTATTATGAAACTCTGAAATTCTTAGAACTTTTTATCGCACATTCTTTTTTAGTTTAAACATTTGCTAAGGCTACCCCTTATGACTAAGCAATTTAATTTTCAATAAATTGTCAGTTGCTAACTTACTCTCTGACATTGCCCTTTAAAAAAAATTCCTCAGCAGCTCTAGTTAAAGAGTCTGACCTGGCCCAGGAGAGCTAGTTCTGTTGCTCCTTGCAGCCTGATTTTTCAGAAGACTGTGAACCTGGAGTATACTGACCATGACTACATGACTCTGTGCGAGGAGCATGGTGACCCAAATGGTTTTGTCCTTGGTCCTGCTGGTGAGGGGGAAGGGCTTGACCAAGGACTAGATGAATCCTTTGGATAAACATCTGGTTGCACAGCTGGTGTCAGAGAATGGGATTACTTTTTTTTTTTATGACCATGGGTCCTTTCTGAAGATCAGAGGCCATTGAGAAGAGATGGTATCCTGCCTGACTAAGCAGGGCAAAAGCATCTTTGCCAGCAGGCTGGACAACCTGATAAATAGAGACTGAAGCAGGGAGTGATGGGGAGGGAAATGACAACCCCACAGTCAAGTGAGGAAGTGGTGCACCAGGCTGGTGAGCAAAAAATGCAGGGTTGACACGAGAGACCTTGAAACCAGCAGTACAGGACTGAGGGGCACCTCAAGCATATGCACTCCATAAGGAAATGCCAGGAGTACAACATTATGAGGGCAGCTCACACACTTTTCCTAGGGTACTGGCACAACCTCTGAAATGCCTGTATGCTAAGCCATGCAGCACAGCAAGCAGACAGGAGGTATCTGAACTCTGTGTGCCCTGAGACTGGGGTCTCAGAGTCATAGGGGGAGAGCCCACCTGGCTGGAGTGCTGCCACTGAGGGATCCCAGGTGCATTGGGTGTCCAGTGCAGCGGGAAAGTCTTATGAGGGGCTGAGGGAGCTGGGGTTGTTTAGCCTGGAGAAGAGACCTTACCACTCCCTACAACTACCTGAAGGGAGGTTGTAATCAAGTGGGAGTTGGGGTCTTCTCCCAAGCAACTAGTGACAGGATGAGAGGCCATGGCCTGAAGCTGTGCCAGGGGAGGTTTAGGTGGGATATCAGGAAGCACTTCCTCACGATCAGGCATTGGAATGGACTGTCCAGGGAAGTGGTGGAGTCACTGTCTCTGGAGGTGTTTAAGGAAAGGCTGGATGTGGATGCTGATGTTGTGGTGTAGGCTGGACTTGACGCAGACAGAGGTCTTTTGCAGCCTCAGTAATTCTGTGACTGTGATTTCTTCAAGGAGAGGGAGGCAAGGGAGGTTCCTTTTACATGAGTGCAAAAGGAATGTGTGGGGCTCTCCCTAGAGAGGGGTGATAAACCAGTGGGGAGTTTACCCATGAGGATTTGAAGGCAGTTGTAGGTGTTTACTGTAGACCACCTGATTAGGAAGAAGTAGATGAGGTACCTTCTTCAGGCAACTAGAAGAAACCTCATATTCACAGGCCCTGATCCTCATAGGGAACTTCAAACACCTTAGTTTCTGCTGGTGGGACAGCACAGGAGGAAAGTTCTGCTGGAAGATGGACTGGAAGAAAGTAAATGCCACTCATCTTCAGGAAGGGCAAGAAGGAATATGCAGGGAACTATAGGCTGGCCAGCATCAACCTTGATCCTCAGGAAGATGGTGATGGAGCAAATCCTTCTGGGAACCATTTCCAAATACATGCAAGAAAAGAAGGTGATCTGAAGTACTCAAAGTGAAGATTGTGCCACAGCCTCCCAGTAGTCTCCTACAATGAAACAAGTAGTGTGGCAGCAGATGGTTTTTTTACATATGCTGAAAGTCCACTTTCAATACTGTCTCCCATAACATCCTCATAGATAAGCTGATGACTAAACAAATGGGCAGTGAGGTGGACTAAAAATGGGCCATGTGGCAGGGCCCAAAGGATTGTGACTGGCAGCACAAAGTCCATCTGGAGGCCAGTCACTGCTGGTATATCTCTGGGAACAACACTGGAGCCAGCACTATTTAACATCTATATTAACGACCTGGATGTTATGACAGCATGCAGCCTCAGAAAGTTTGCAAAAAGTGGGTGCAAAAGTGGGAGTACTGGCTGATATACCAGGTGGATGTACTGCCATTTAGAGAGACCTTCTGAGGGTGGAGAAATCGACTGACAGGAACCACATGAAATTCAGGAAAGGGAGATGTAAAGTCCTCCCTCTGAGGAAGAACATCCTCAGACACCAGGACAATCTGGGGAACAATATGCTGGAAAGCAGCTTTGCAGAAGGGGACCTGGGGGTCCTGGTGAACAACAAGTGGAACATAAACCAATCATGTGCTTTCCTTCAAGGAAGGCAAACAGCCCCCTGGGTTGCATCATGTTGAGGGAGGAGATCTTTCCCCTCTGCTCCATCGTAGGGTGATATATCTGGAGTCCTGGGTCCAGACCTGTGCTTCCCAGTAAAAGAGAGATAAGGACACATGTATTGGGTCTGGAAAAGAGTCAGTAAGATGATGAAGCAGTAAGATGATGCATCTGTCATATGCATCCATCAGGAGTGGCTGAGAGAGCCAGAACTGCTTAGTCTTGAGAAGAGAAGGCTTAGGGGCATCTCATCAATATTTATGAGCACAGGATGGGGGGTACCAAGGAAGACAGAGCCATGCTTTTCTCTGTGATGCCCAGCAAAAGACAAAGGGCAATGGGTGCAAATTGAAATATGGTAAATTCTTTTGAAATATATGAAAAAAATTCCTCATTCTAAGCTTGCTGAAACACTGGCACAGGTTGCCCAGAGGGACTGTGGAGTCGTCTCCATCCTTGGAGATATTTAAACTTCAGCTGGATATAGCACTGAGCAACCAACTGCTGTTATTCCTACTGCAGCGTTTTGACTAGATGATCTCCAGAGGTCCCTTCCAGCCTCAATTATTATGTTATTCTGTGATATTTACCTAAAAGCTTGGTTGACATCTGATGCTTGGGGATGTGAGATTGAAAAGCTGTGAAAAAAATCTCAGCTAAATTCTTCATAATGAAAAATGCCATGTAAAGGTATGAATTTAAAACTGCCCAAACAGTAGCACAGAAAGTCTAGCATACACAACACTCACATGGTCTATATGATTAATTCAAAAATGTTCATGTAGAAGGCAGATCAAAACTGTTCTCCATGATTTGCATGACAAATTTGCATGGGAAAATCAAGCCTTCATATTTGGGAAACTGAAAGTTGCCTATGATCTTTGGTGTTTATAATTTTTCTATAAAGCCATTCTGTGTCCTTATTATAAATATAGCACTTTAGGTTTCTGCAGAAGAGCAGGCTGCTTCTGTATCATTTCATATTGCAATCTCTGTGTATTTTATGCCATACCTGTAGCCTTATTTAGGCAGCTTTCTTACAAAATATAACAGTATTTAAAAGCTGATTTTAGTGATAAAACTGCTTTGGAGTTTTTGCTTGTCATTTTGTTTTGCTGCTTTATTTTGATGTCTTTACTTTTCATCTTTCTGTCTCACACTGCACTAAGCAGATCTGCCATTCTTAAGAACTGTGTGGTACTGCTACATTAGCTGAAAAAGGATGAAAGGCAGAACCTGGCAGAAAAATAAAAGGAAGTTGAAAGGGAAGGGAGAAGAGGAAAGGAGAGGACGAGTTCTGTGGGATTTGCTACAGTAACAAACCAAAGCCTTTAAAAATAAGGGGTGGAATTAGTTCCACCTAACTTCAGATGTTCTCAGCTTCAATATCTCTCATTTCCTGAGTTTCCTTAATAGTGGAGAAAGACAAGTTCTTGTACAGTATAATTTACCTGGGCTGTTTTAATTGTTGGCTTGGAGGTGGGATTACTTGTGCCCTGGAAATGTGTCTTTCTGTCTACTGACAGTGCAAGGCTTGGAGGATGAACTCAGCTGTATGTATGTGCATTTACTGAATCAACCTAAATTCCTCAGCACTATTTTGAGCACCTAGAGTGAAAAAAAGGAAGCTAAACAGCAGAATTAGTCTGGGCAGCTCATACCGTCCAAAGCTGCTGGTGCCCCAAAGCACCTGGAACACAAATAGTTCATCATATTATTTTTGCATGTTTAGTGCTGCTTTGTTTTTTTTTGTTTTTTTCTGTTTTCCACAGTGGTGTCAGGGACTGAAATACAGAGTATACACACAGTCTGGGTTTTGGCTTGGGTTTGGGACTGTAAGTGTGACATCTGCTCCCAAGGTCACCTGGCTGCCCCTGTGCCCTTTCATCCTCAGATGCTCTGTAATTACTTGCTAGGATTTGATGGTGGCTGTAAAACTGTAGTTGTGGGCAGATGCATTAATCTTAGCAGGTATGTTCCTCTTTTCTATTAGCACAGCTCTGCAGTTTTGGAGCAGACATGGTCCGTGTCCTCAGGATACCTTTTCTCATGAATGTTCCCTCTCAGGAAGGGCCAATCTTCAATATTGTTTCAAATGCTGGAAGGACAGGAAAGATTGGCAAGATTTCTGAAAGTTCTAGATGCTAAGGTAGAGCTCTACAGTGAGTGTGTGTCCCTTGGGTGAACAAATATGCAGCGAGCTGAAAATATCTGATTATAAAGAAGCATTTATGCATGGGGAATGCATCCAGTCAAGATGCTGTACAGGTGAAGAGGCAATCTGATCCAACAGTGAAGCTATGCAGAGACAGAAGACAGAAAACAGACTTGTTAATCCAAATGTGCATGTGTTACATAAAAACTTCTTGAAAAAGCATCACTTTGGAATAGCTTTTTTTTTCAGCTCCAAAGGAATTATTAATAGTGGATGAAACAGCAAGGAACTCAGAAGTGGTAAAAAGCAGTTTTCTGCAAAATCATCGAAGGGATTCTGGAAGAAACTTTCTTCTTGTGACAAAGATCTGAGTACTAATTCTCTGATTACTTCTTAATAGCTGATCAGCCAGTCATGAATTCATTGCTAATGCATGATGAAAAATAATATGATTTAAAATCAAACAATTTATAAGCACCAGCTATCATTGGTAATACAGATCTAGTAAAAAATTATTCCTACCTTCAATTTAGGAAGGGATAGGCATAATGAAACTTGTTCTGTAAAAGTGAAATGTCCTACATAAAGTCAGGACTACATAAGATAATTTTATGGAAATCTTCAGAAAATTCCAGAATTCATGAAGTTCTAGAGAAATTTTGCTAGTTTTCAATCTATTAATTCTTTTTTGTGAAATAAGTTGTACCCTGAAGGTCTTGTGATTTCTTCACCTGTCCAATCTTACATGCACGTTTGTATATTTTTTTCACTTTCCTATAGCTAGCCAAGTAGTGCATTTCACAAATAAATATATTATACTATATATTATGTTATAAAGCACTAATACAAACACTTACTACTATAAACTACTACATTTTATTATGCTACCTAATGATAAAGACTTTTTTTTTAAACAGTGTTCCCTATTAGATACTTAGACATTAATATCTGCATTAGTACACTGCAGTGTTTAAAATATCATGTTACAGAACAGTTCATAACATTAAAGAGGAATTATTTGTCTTAGAGTGGTAGTGATGCAATAATTAAGTAATTTGTAAATGGGATATAAATTCATAGGCAAGTACTGCTCAAACTATTTATGAACATCGAGCATGCTCAAAGCTCCATTTTTTTTCTAAATGGTACAATACAAGACAGTTAAATACTGCTTTGCAAATATATGGTCTTGACATTCAATGACCTGGAGAAATCCTGCTTCACTAAACTGAGTCTGCTATTGCTTACTGCAAAAATATCTAAATCTACCAAAATTTTTCCCAAATCTCACAAGGCAGATGGCAGTACACAGCCACCTGGATACTTTTCAGTCTCCTGGAATCTCACTAGCTGCTAGGTGTACCAGCCACACTTCCAGTCCCTCTGCCCACATTCCTGCTTCCAAATAACTGGCTGGCTCCTTGTCCAGGGCAAAACCTCTGGCCAGGGGCTTTCCATTCTCTTCCCTGTGCTGTGTCACTGCATGGCCCTATGGCCTGAAGCCAGCTGAAGCCTTCCTCCCACGTTTTCTCCACCCACACCTGACTCCAAACACTTTTTTAGACTTCAGTTCCTGTATCTAAAAACTGTGATTGGTAATTGGTTTTGAAGGTCAGACTACCTTATAAGTGTTACCAATATGTACTTTCAGTGTCACTACTTTGTACTCCTTGATGTCTGGGAAGGCAAGTACCATGAAGTGCATCTGTAGGGACCTCCGGGGACTGTAACAAAAGTTTTGTAAAGTTTTATAAATCGTTAAAAAATAACTATTTTCTGTTTGAACTTTGGTACCTTAAGAAAGGGCACCTTAGACATAACTAGGCTGGGACATTAGCTTCTCAGGAAATAGAAATTAATATGAACTCCTAAAATTTAATTCACAGGCTGCATCTAATTGAGTGCTTGCACTGTCTATGCATATAAATCTATTCTTTACTCTCAGTAGCTTACTTATCATTGTGTATCTGGTTTGTTAGGCTTCAAAGTGTTCCAGAAAAAAATCTGAAGCAGAGGCAATGATAGCTGACCATGGGTCTGATCTTCATGTGGGTCTTCGTTTGGCAAGAAAACTAATGAAGCTGGCTCATAGACTGTAAATTTTTCATTTTTTGGCTTAGGCTTTGAAGGATACTATCAAGAATGGCTGAAGTTCTGGGTTAGGCATCTGTACACTGCAGGGAATCTGTGGAAAAAGCAGGTATTGAAAGTCCTGCATAGCCGTTGGAAAAGGATTAAAAATCCTCCAGTATTAAGGCTCTTCCATGGGTTTGGGAGCTCAGGGTTGTACTCTCACACTTAGGAAGTGACAAAGATACACACACGTGGCACAAGTGCAAGAGACCAGTAATTTTTAAAGGGAGCTTTGCATTTGCTTTTTCGGAGGTCAGGGCACACAGGAAGCAGAGCATGGATCAGAGAACAGTTAGATTTCTTTGCACTGGTCCTCAGAAGCAGTCCTGCATAGATCCTGAACTGAACAGCTGGTCATATTTCAGTCATTTCTAGAATTATTCCCTGCTTTGCTTTTTCATTCTTTGATATTTCATCTTGTTAGTGTACATCCATCAGTGGCACATCTGTATGCAGCCTTTGTTTAATGTGATTACTGTCCTGGATTAGTAAAGCTGGATTCTCTTCCTTAGTTTGAGCCATGTGTATTTTATCTGTCTACCATGCATTAGTTATGTTTGCTGGGAGTATGCAAACATTAAGTGGGTCACTTGGAGCAGGAATGCACTGCACCTTACTAAGTAATTTCAAGCCATCAGCCACACTTACCATCCTTCCCAGATGCCCCCACACTGGCTGTTTTGATGCATTTGCCTTCATGGGTAGGAGGTAGTACTTACTACTCTGCTCCAATGTTCCTGTCTACCAATAGATATTATGTATGGTTTTGTACTCCTTCTTATCTTGGCAAATAGGTGTCTTCCTGTTGGAGACAAATTTCCAACAAAAGGTGACTCTTGGTGCAGGTTTTTCTGTTCCATTCGGAGTCAGTATGAGAGGTAGGAGCTCCCCTATACAGCACAATCATTTTCTTAAGACAACACACCACCCAGAGCCCTCAGCAAAGGAATACCACAAAGAATATCAGCCTGAACATCTTGTAAGTATCTCCTGAATTACAGATCAAGATGACTTTATGTCAAAGACAAAGATAGCAGATGAACCCAGAATAGGATTTCTCTCTGCTCGTGGTGAATCTTACTAGAGGGCATGGAAGCACTGTGAAGGGCCTTACCGGGTAGAATTGTTCAGCCTGAAGGAAGACAGACATGTACAGAATATGTATAGTCACTCCTCTTTTATGACTTGCATAGTCCATGGATAGAGGATACAGATGCTGTCAGGTCCATAAGTATACTGAACTTCATGGAACTTCAAAGGAGAAGACAAACTGCAGAAAAACTGGGGAAACTCAGGCAGGCTTTTGATGGCCAGACACCACAGTGTCACAGTCATAGTATCATCAAGCTGCTTAGAGATTACGACTGACTAATGATAAGAAGCACTAAAAAAAAATCATCATTACATGAGCAAGATTAACCTAGGTCCAATGTTTATAGGATAGAAAAGCATAGTAGAGGAAGGCTCCCTTGAGCCATAAGGTTTGTCTGCAAGAGGTACTCTCAGAGAGGAAAGCCACTTTGTTTTTCCTGAAGCAGGAGGGATCCTCAAGGTGGAAATGTTTGCACTCCCAACCCAGCGGGCAGAGACAGTCAGTGGGGATGTTCACATGTCAAAACTCTCCCTCCGCTCCCCATAGCATCATGGCTCTCTGGAAAAGTGTTCCTGGATTGAAAAATCTCTCAGTCCAAAGCTACAGAGAAGTCTGAGGGTCAGTTTGGAGTGACTCCCTTCCAAGGCACATCAGGGAGACAGTGAAAGCATTGACCTCAAGACAAAAGCATAACTTGCTTTTTTCTTTTTGGAAGCAGAAGAAGATAAGTTGTTCTCATTTTGAGTTCTGATACTATGCAGAATGTGGTTTTAATTTAATTTCATTTAAGCAGGGTTTGTTGCATCCTATTGCATCTGGAGCAGCTCTTGTAACTCTCACAGGACACTGATCTTTTAATTTATTTTTTTTTTCTGTTTCAGTTATGATTTTTCATTTCTCAGTCAGTGGAATTGAATATAGCTCTATTGCATGATTAGCCACAACTGTATGAACATTTAACACAGTGAAATTTCTTGTAATTACAGGTTTTGTTTGTGTTCCCTTTTTTAAAGCTGCATATCTACACAGGAAAGCACTGTTACAAATGATACTTCCTTATAAGAGAAAATTTCAGTAAGGTGAGTTGGTTTCGTAATAATTCTCTGGAGAAGCAACAGATAACCCTAAGCAATGAAGATTTTTACCTTTCATTCCTTTCACTGTCACAGTTTCTAAAGGGGAAGGGAAGGGAAGGGAAGGGAAGGGAAGGGAAGGGAAGGGAAGGGAAGGGAAGGGAAGGGAAGGGAAGGGAAGGGAAGGGAAGGGAAGGGAAGGGAAGGGAAGGGAAGGGAAGGGAAGGGAAGGGAAGGGAAGGGCTGTGTTATTGCCTGATTTGCATGAAGTCTGTGGATACAATGGGTTTTTAAGTCTTCATTTGCAGGATCTCACATTTTGAAGATATAATCTAAACAATCTTAGCTTCTTTGAAGGAAATAATAATTATCAGTTCACTTTTTACTGTCTGCCTACCAGTCTTCCTCTTGACTATGCCATCCCTCCCACTCTGCATCATAAACTGCTGGTGGATTTTAGCTGAGGGAGAAGTGGAGATCAGAGGACTAACACATTTAATGACAATGCTGTAAGACACATGCATGAGCACATAAGCAAGACCACAGAAAGAGCTGCCTCTCTTTAGCAGGTAATAAAAAACTCCAGGTAGAAGAGAAAGCTTATCAATGGCCCAGTTCTGAGATAGCCATTAGTGAGATCTCAGTTACAAGAAGTCTACAAGAAACCAGGCTCCCTGAGTTCAGTGCTTAACAGCACTTGTTTATATATCCTCCTTCAACTGCATTATCACAAGAAAAAAGGTAGTACAGACTGTTGATACTGTAACTCTGTACAATCATAGAGTTACAGATTGTCAGTGCCAACCCCCCTGCACGGGCAGGGACATCTCCTGCTGGATCAGGTTGCTCAAGGCCCCATTCAACCTGGCCTTAAACACTTCCAGGGAGGGGGAAGCCACAGCTTTCCTGGGCAACCTGTTCTAGAGTCTCACCACCTTATCAATGCAATGACAGTGGCAGGTATCAGCATTTTATTCTGAATTCCTGCTCTGTCTCACATACTTTTTCTTCCTTCCTCTTTGCTCAGTGGCACACACATATTCACACATAGACACCCCACAAATTCTTGGCAGAGTTTAGCTGTGGGGCTCCTAAATCTGAGAGTAACAGACAGAGCTTTTGCAGGTGGAAAGACTGGGCAGATATTTCAGCAATGGGCTGTGACTTAACAGGCTGAGATTTAATTCTGCATGCTCTGTATCTCATGGACTTTTGTTCCATCACTCTATAATGAAAATAATGAAGCTTCCTTTCTTCCACACTTCTTCAAGCAGATTGCAATGGCTGAGGTTTCTCAGTGGGTCTAGCAAAGATCTCATGCTTTGTGAGCCCTCGGGAAAACCCTCTCTGGCAGAGCTAAGTAGAAAGGTGAGTTACTTCATCTCAGCCAAGTTCTTCAAAGCAGCTGCAAGCCTGGCTCTGCAGTCCTTATCCAGACAAGGCTCAGACTCAGAGAAAGCACCAGCAGAGTCAGGGCAACCAGGTAAGAGCCTAGACCCTTACACCATATGCAGGTATCATATGCCTCTTCTTGTGCTAGTATACTGTCACACATGGCATGCTGTGGCTATAAATTATAATTTTAAGCAAGAAAACTGTATCTTGCTTTATGTGTCATTTCATTCATTCACTGATCAAGGTCATATGATGCATAAAATTCCCATAATTCCAACTTTGAGCAAGCAGTCCTTAGAGCAACTGCATAGACCATTACGTCCTTGTTCCCTTTTATAATCTGGTTTCTATATGCATTCTTGAAGAGGAGAAAAAAATGTTTGCAATGCCTTGATCTGTTTATTTATAACTTGCCAGATCTTTGTCTGGAAGCATCCCAAGCACAAGAAAAACAAAATAGAACAACAAACCTATGTGGAAAGCTATGTTTTAATTAAGAGGATTACCCTAGAATTTCTTTGTGAGTTTATATTCTCTCCTAATTAAAAAAAAAAAAGATATTATTCCATATTATTCCATTAGTAACAATGTACTTGTCTCTCATAGTTGAAAATACTCTTGAATGGAAGTTTTCACTAAAAGATAATGAATTTTAGTATTTTGATGGGAAGCAAAGATAGCACTGTTTTGCATTTAGCTCTCCTCCTCACCACCCCCATTTACATTTTCAAGAGAGTTTATAGCTCTGAAAAGGTGCCAGACTGACAGCACTGGAAATTCAGTCTACATTTATCTGTAGGCTGCTCTATTTTGTACCATCACTCTGTGTCAACTTGATAGGAAATTCACAGGTTTGAGGGTACCTCATGCTTCTGAACATTATTTTCCTGGTCTATCAACACTGACAAGAACAGAAAGTTACCAGGCTTTAAATTATTCCCTCAGGCAGGGAGGAAGAAGAATATCTTCCAGCAGGTAAATTGTTGGGTAATGTGGCATGTCTGCCATGACATACTTTGAGGTAGGGCAAGAAAATAATAATCCATCCTGAAGGTCCACCCTGAGACTCAGTTTTGCTACCTGAGATGTTACTCTGGATTTCCAAAGTGAGAAGACATTCAGAGCCAATAATTTTTGACATGTCTTGGTATTATATATAATGCATGCTTCTCATCAGGACAAATCAATCTGCACCAAGTTCCATGCTGCAGTGGTGAGACTGCTTCCTCTGTGTTTGGCCAGCAGTGGTTCATTAAGCCTCTTTGCTCTGCCCCAGAGCTTGAGGGCCGAGCACCTGATGTCACCACAGAACAGCTATGAAAATGATGGAATTTAGTTTTCTCCCCAGTGGTTTGGTTTTCAGAAGGACAAAACCACCATAACTAACGCTGTTGTGTCTTACTATGTGTCTTATCATAGTTAAGAAGGCAGAAAAACTGCTGGGAAAGGGGAGCCAGAAAGAGGAGTGAGAGCATGTGAGAAGAAAAGTCTGCAGACAACAAGGTCAGTGAAGAAGGAGGGGGAGGAGGCGCTCCAGGTGCCAGAGTAGAAATATCCACCACAGGCTGCATGTGGCTGTTCCATCATTAAACTCCAGGGGCTGCAGAGATTCCCCTGAAGCCCGTGGTGCAGACCATGGTGAGGCCAGGCCGTGCCTGCAAAATCTATGAAAGGTGCTGCCTCTGCATTGCAGATGCTTGTGATTATCCTGGGTTCAGATGAAATAGGACCATAGAGGGGAGGCCAGAGGTAGAGAGGAGCCCTAGGAAACCAGGTGTGCAAACATGTAATTCAGGATGACAATACTGGTCTGTCACAGCTTGGCAGTCTGGGTGGACTGCCACAAACCTAGGGACAGAATTCCTCTCTATTCCCCACCACCACACACACACACACAGGGAAGACAGAAGGGGAATAAAGACCAGAGACTCCAAGATGGAAAGCGAAAAACAATTGGATACAGATTTGCTAACACAGGGGAAAGGTAATAACATAAGGGATAAAGTTACAAAGCATACACAAATCACATATAGATAGATAGATAGATAGATAGATAGATAGATAGATAGATAGATAGATATACACAACCCGACAGATAAAGGCTCTGACGAGCACGTAGCGGAAGAACCAGCACAGAGTTGAAAGAACAGAGGGCGGAGCTGCTGACTTCTCGATCTTTATAGAGCATGGGCAGGAAACGGGAGGGAACAGATCCCTCCCTTTGCGTTCTGCCCCTCCCAGAGTCCGAAAGCCCTCCTGCTTTAGTTCCTCATGTTCAAGCGATTACGTACAATCCCTTGTTTCATTCCTCTCCGTACTCATTCACCTCGTGATGGAATGACCCTGTCTTTAAGCAAGACTTTTGTTACGTCCAGGCTGCAGATGCTCCTCATGGCAGTGTCTCAAGGCAGGACAGACGGCACAGGGTCTGCCAGGGATCATCCCCTCCCATGCTGCAGACTCTTCCCCAGACTCTTGGTTGCCACTGCATTATCCTGGGAAAAAACAAACAAACAAACAAAACAACTTAATACAACTAATTACTATTATATAACAGTGAAAACCGTACAAAGTGAAACTGGATGCTCTCCAATAGAGCTACGTTCTCCTGTGCTACACAATAGACTTCCCCATCCTCCTGCATAACCCACCAAGTGTGTCCTGGATCTTGAGCAGAAAGAATCCCATGGATGGGTTTGTCTTTTCCCAAAGCAGGATAGATGCAAACAGTTTTCCCCAACAGTTTTCACACAACAGGAACTTTATCCCCATCCACTGTATGTAGAAGGTCTGATTGAGCAGGACCAGCTCAATTGATAGACCCCTGAATGTTAACTAGCCAGGTGGCTTCTGCCAAATGCATATCCCAATTTTTGGAATTCACACCACCCATTGTTCCCAGGGTGGTTATCAGCAAGCCATTGTAGAGTTCAATTTTTCCAGATGCTGGTGCATAATAGGGAATATGGTATATCCACTCTATACCATGCTGTTCAGACCAATTGCCTATGAGATAGTTTTTTAAATGAGTTCCATTTTCTGACTCAACCCTATCTGGGGTACCACACCACCACAACACTTGCCTTTCAAGCCCCAAAACAGTTTTACAGGCAGTGTCATGAGGCACAGGAACATTCCCAACCACCCAGTGCTTGCTTCAACCCTTGTGAGCACACAGCACTTACCCTGGTGAGTCTGAGGGAGTGTGATGTAATCAATCTGCCAGGCCTCTCCATACTTGTATTTACACCAATGCCCCCTGTACCACAAAGGTTTTAACCATTTAGCTTGTTGGATTGCTGCACGTACATCACAATCATGAATAACCTGTGTAATAGTGTCTAAAGCTAAACCCACCCCTGGGTTACGGGCTCATTGTTGCCTTGCATCTCACCCTTGGTGACCTGAAGTGTCATGGGGCCAGTGAACTAAGAACAGTTCAGCTCTGTCTGAGATCCCAGTCTAAATCTGTTTGAAACACTTTAGCTTCCTGGTCTGCCCAATGGTTTTGCTGATGTTCTTCACTGGCCCAGCTCATAGGTACATGAGCATCCACGTGCCGTATCCTTACTGTCAGTGTCTCTAACCAGGCAGAGATCTTGCCACAGAGTGGAAGCCCAAATAGACTTCCCTTGTGCTGCCAGTTGTCCCATTTCCATCCCTTCAGCCACCCCACCAAGGCATTTGCTGCCATCCATGAGTCTGTGCAGAGATAAAGCATTGGCCACTTTGCCCGTTCAGCAATGTCCAGGGCCAGCTGGATGGCTTTTACCTCTGCAAACTGTCTGGATTCACCATCCCCATCAGCTTCTTGAGCAACTTGTCATGTAGGACTCCAAACTGCTGCTTTCCACCTCCAGTGATTTCCTACAAGAGGGCAGGCTTCATAAGTGAAGAGAGCAAACTTCTTCTCATCATCTGAAAGTTCATTATATGGAGGGGCTTCATTGGCACGGTTCACTATCTCATCTGGTGGCGTTCCAAGATCTTTACCCTCTGGCCAGTTTATAATCACGTCCATGATGCCTGGATGATCAGGGCTCCCTATTTGACCTTGCTGTGTTATCAAGGCAATCCCCTTACTCCAGGTGGCATCAGTGGCATGGTGTGTAGATGAGATCCTCCCCTTAAACATCCACTTCAGAACTGGCATTCAGGATAGCAGGAGGAGAGTTGCCTCGGTACCAGTCACTTCTGAATCAGCTCAAACTCCTTCATAAAGCAGCCAATATTTCTCTTTCAGTTGGAGTGCAGTTGGTCTCTGAATCTTTATACTGCTGACTACAAAACCCAAGGGGTTGACCTTGAGTCTCATCAGGTGCTTTCTGCCAGAGGCTCCAGATGGGACCATTATCACTGGCTGCAGTGTAGAGCATATTTTTTATCTTCTGTCCTGTTCAGACAGGTCCCAAGGCCACTGCATGGGCTAGATCTTGTTTTATCTGCTCAAAGGTCTGTTGCTGTTCAGGGCCCCATATAAAAACATTTTTCTTTCGGGTGATGTCATTAAAGGGCTTTACAATCTGAGTGTACCCAGGAATGTGCATCCTCCAATATCCCACTGTACCCAAGAAGGTATACATCTCTTTTTTATTAGTGGGTGAGGGCTTTGTTGCCATTTTGCTGACCACATCCACAGGGATGTGCTGTCGCCATCTAACACCCAGGAACCAGATGTCTCTGGCGGGTCCCTTGATCTTGTTTCTCTTTATAGCAAAACCAGCTTCTGGTAGTATGCAGATTACTTTCCTGCCTTCTTCAAAGACTTCTTCAGTCCTACTACTCCATGCAACAATGTTGTCAATGTATTGCAGATGGTCTGGAGCTCCACCTTCTTCTGTGTAGTGTGGATTAGTACATGGCAGATGGTGGGACTGTGCTTCCACCCCTGAAGCAGTTGGTTCCAGGTGTAGTGGATGCCCCTCCAGGAGAAATCAAATCGAGACCTGCACTCTGCTGTTAAAGGAATGGAGAAAAAAGCATTAGAAATGTCAATAGTTGCATATCATTTGGCTGCCTTAGACTCCAGTTCATACTGAAGCTCCAACATATCTGGAACAGCAGCACTCATTGATGGTGTAACTTCATTTAGACCACTGTAGCCCACAGGTAATCTCCATTCTCCATCAGGCTTCCACACTGGCCATATAAGACTGTTGAAAGGTGAGCAAGTCTTGCTGATCACCCGTTGGGTCTCTAATTGACAAATAAGATTTTGTATGGGGAGCAGGGAGTCTCTGTTGGTACTGCCAATGATGTTCTGTGTTAGAAGCAGCGGGCACCTGCTGTTCCTCTGCCCTCATCAGAGGCTCACCAGAGAAGGCTCATCCAAAAGACCAGGCAAGGCAGACAACTGGTCAGTATGCTCAGTTTCCACAGCTGCTATGTCAAAGCCCCACTTTATAAGGTGGGCCTTTTCGGGTCTTTGAAATAGCCTTTCCAGAGAAAGTCTGTACCAAGGATGCACGGAGCATCTGGGCCAGTCACTGTATGGTGGGTCTCCCCGCCATTGCCTGTCAGATCATTTCAGCCTCCACTACAGTCAGTTCTTCAGACCCTCCTGTGACTCCAGAGGTGGTAACAGAGTCTGCTCCTTTGTGATTCAATGGCAGCAAGGTGCACTGTGCACCAGTGTCTTCCAGGGCTCTGTATCTCTGTGGTTCTGCTGTGCCAGGCCACTGAATCCACACTGTCCCGTAAATTCAGTTATCCCTCTCCTCCACCTGGCTGGAGGCAGAGCCCCTCTACTGCTGAGCACAGCACCCAGACTGAGCAGAAGGGTTTGTGTGGCAAACCAGACTCTCACTGTTGCTTCCCTGACTCACAGGTGGGCTGGGGACCCGTCTGCTGGGGCCAGCAATGGGTGTTTCTTGGGAGATAGGAGCAACCATCCTTCTGGAAACACTACACCCAGTGGTATTACCTTGCAGTTCCTGTACTCTTGTACACAGGATAACTGAGGGCTTGCCATCCCACATACTCATGTTTTTATCAAGTGGGAACCAATGTTACTCACTGTAACATTCCATCTTTTATCTCTCTGTATCTCCATCTTGGATAACTTACCATGCAGCTTCTCAAAAAAGGTTTTAAACTCCTCAGTTTTGGATTTCAACTCCTCAGCCATTTTTTCCACAGCTGAGAAATGAGTCTGTAAGGGGTTAGAGACACTGTCTTTGTACTGTCTTAGCTGCCTAATAAATTCACTGACTGTTGGTGGTATTTCATCATCTCCCCCAGAGAGCCTCCTCCCCAAAATGTGGGAGTACATAGGAGGGGACCTCTGTGTGAGCTTTTAAACAGAGGCCTCTTGCATGGTACTTCGTCAGGATCTTCAGGTGTTTCCCCATCACCACAGATGACCTCCCAAACTACCAGCTCCCTCAGATGGCAGATGTCTCTTTCCACAGTGTTCCGTCCTCCAGGTCTGACATAGCTGCTCCCTTGTCCCAACACCGCAGCATCCATGCAGTGATTCTCCTTCATCACAATCATAATCCTTTCTTAGATTTTGTATCTCTTTCACAGACTGGACAGTTATCTCAGGTTCCCAATCTCTCTCCTGTGTTGTTCCTGCTTCAGGCCGACTCTCTTGCTGACCATGGTTTTCTGTTGTCTCTGAATCATCATCATCACTGGGTGGTCTGGCTTCTTTAGATGCTTTCTGTGAGCTGTGACAGGGGTGACAAGGGCTGGTTTGGAGCCAGTGGGGGAGGTGTCATGGGCAGCAGTGGTGGTTGTGGCAGCCATGGGGGCAGTGGCAGTGAAGGAAGTTTTCCTGCACAGATATCAAACACTGAACCATGCCTGGAACACATTTAGGCACAGCAATTACCAAAACAAGTAACACCAACCATCACTGAGTCCTCAAAACTCTGGTGAGTCAAGCTCACCACAGAAAGGAGCATTTTTCAAAGTGAACACATTCATCAAAGAGTCACCAAACCCTCCAGACTCCCAACCAAATTCATTCCCGCAGAAATCACTGTTTTGGCAGCATAGAAAAGTAACATGGCTGGGAGATGGTACCATAGAAAACAACATACATGGATGAGTAAATTTTAAAAGGCAGTATATAAGAAGCCTTTCACCCACACCCATTTTTCTTTTTTCAATTTCTAGCTTTCCAATGTTTTAAAATAAAAGCAAAATTTAAATTCGAGCCCTGTGTTGGGCGCCAATAATTCTGTCATGGCTTAGGAGTTTGGGCAGGCCACAAACCTAAGGACTGAATTCCTCTCTATTCCCCCTCTCTCCCCAGAGGGAAGACAAAAGGGGAATAAAGACTAGAGACTCCAAGTTGGAAACTGAAAAACAATTGGATACAGCTTTTACTAACACAAGGGAAAGGCAATAACATCAAGGACAAAGTAACAAAGAACACAAATACATACAAAGATATATATATATATATATATATATATACAGCCTGATAGATAGCACGTGGTGAGGTGGCAGCTAGTGCAAATGTGTGACTGACCAGTCAAAGGATCCAGTTTGCAAGGAAGTTTGCAACACCAACTTCATTATTACCAACAAAGGAAGAACTCGGAGATGTAAATTTACAGGCCTGGAGTTATCCATAAGGTGCTGGTGGTGCTGAAGAAAGCACTTGGTCTCTGCCTCCCCTTCTCTTGCTCTCTTAGGTTCTTTTGTAGTGTTCTGGGGGTCAGAGCCCTTGTGTCCTAGCAAAACAGAGTGCAGGACAAAAGGGAGCTTTGTCCTTTGCAGGGTCTGCATGCTCTGCTGAGAACAGCATGAAGCTTCTCCTGGCTGCTTCCTTTTTTTCCTTATTGTGCTTCCTTTTAACAAACACATCCTGAAAAAAACCCTAGTGCTTTTCCTTTGAACCTGACCCAGATCTTTCCAAACCATCTCAGCTACAGAGCTAAGTGGAATGTAGCAGAATCCTTTCTGCTCGCCCTGGCACACAGAGTGCAGCTCTGGCTGCATGAGTGAAGTGAGAAGTGAGAGGGGGAGGCTGTGAGCTCCATGCAGGCAGCAGAAGTCCTGTCAGGCATGGATGGGCATCCATCTTGTTCTGCTGTTGGCAGTGTGTTCCTGGATATTTAGGGTGTCAGGCTGAAAAAGACATCTTCAAAAAATGCATTCTTTAATATATAAACTTGCATTTCAACCTTACGTTGATGGGGGATTGTGCTGTGCACAGTGTCCTCACTAAAATCCAGTGACACACGCTGGGTCAAAGATTCACTGCAGGCTACTGGTTGGAGACCAACTTCTTTGTTCTCCAGTGCATTGTCAGAACATGATTCCAGAAACAGAATAAATTAAGTGGCTTGGAAACTGCCAGTGACCTTACCCAAGGACTGACCTCCCCAGCAGTGTGTGAGACAAGGATGCAGCACTGAAGGATCTGTTTCAGAGAGACAGCAGGCTGAAATCCTAACCCGCCTGAAGTACATGGGATGGGTTTGATCAGCAGATTTCCCCTGGGTCTGGGCAATAGAGAACCTGAGGTGCAGCTAACATTTTGGTTTCAAACACTGTAGCCAAACCATGAGCAAGGTGTAATAATAAGAGCAGGACCTTGAGGACAACATGGTAAAGGCCTGTTTCTAGTTACACTCCAGACAGGTTGGACAACCTTGACAAAAACTTGGTATTGAGGCTTTCTAAAGCTGGACCAGAGAAAAAGAAACGCAGAGACAGTGATTGCAGGAGGCAGCTGCTTGAGGAGGGAGACACAAGCACTGTGTTAGTGTGAGACCAGGTGAAGGATGGTGGAGAGAGGGCTTTGAGGGAAAGCACACGACTGTTTGCAGAGCTTAGCTAGAAAATGGCAGGTGAGGACAGGTAGGAAGGAGGAGGAGGAGAGGCATATTTTTCTCCCCCAGCCTAGCAAAAGCAGTCCCCACTTTCTAGCTGCAAAGCCCTGCTGAATATGCAGAGCCCCACCCAGGCTGATAAGAAATACATGGGCATGTGGTTAAGATTATCCTGTTATTTTGCAACATTCTGAGGATTAAGATCAAAGGAAGGATACCACACTCCACTACAGATAGAAGGTCATTCTTCTTGAGTAATCAGAGTGATTTTATGACAAAAGACCCACCAGAGTGGGTGTTTTTAAACTACAAAGAACTATGCAGTAGATATCAATCTCATCTAAGCATCCACCAGGCAAGGCTGGAAGTACTAAAGAGAAACCCCAAATTTTTAGAAAAACCACAGTAAAATCATATTCCTATTCTGGTCACAAGACGGTGAAAGGAAGGGAATAGCAGAGATGTGTCCTAACTGAAGACTGGAGAATCAAGACAGTCTTGTTCAAGTAGCTCTTCCTAGTGCTTATTTTGCTCTCAGAATAAGGGGGAAAAGACAAAGAAAAACATTAAAGGAGGCTCCACAGTGAGGTAACTATTCCAATTTCACTAACTGTGATGAATTTTGAAAAGATATTTCATCTTCAGAGAAAGACTAGATTACAGACAGGTTGACAAATGGGTTTTGGGCTGAGTACAAGACTGCAAGTCACTTAAATGACTCTGCTGATGACTGTGGGGATACTATCAGTATAAGAATTCAGAAATGTTACCATTCAAACACCATTTATTGATTAGAGTGCACAAAACACATAGTTTCGTAAAATGCCTTTTATCCATAGATGAACTGTGTGTGATTGCCTCATCAAAGCTGAGAAGTGCTTAAGCAAGTAAAATTACCCAGACCTCATTCTGGTGATGTGCCTGCTCTACCTTTCTTTCTGTGGTCACCCCTGTAAGCTGTGCTTACTTCTTACCTGGCTCTCTGACTTGATCTCCTGGTTCTCTGCCACGCTATCTTCTCTTCCACCTGAGGAGACAATACTGTGCTGGGCCATGCAGTGAACATGAGAGCCCATCTTAACATGTCAGGCCCAATGCACAGCACATTATGTTCATTAGAAAGGCCACTGCACAAAGAGGGAGCCTTCTTGATGAGCTGCTTTGAGCTGGGAGACCCTCTATCTGCAGCTCATCACAGATCCCACAGACAGAGAGGGCTGGTGTCTGAGAATGGTGGGTTGGGAGACGAAACCTGAGTCAAGAGATAATTATGGGAGGCCAAGGCTGGAGAGCTTCATCTTCCCCACCCCAGCCTTAGTCCAATTTTTGGAAAGGTAATGTTCTGGAGAGGCCCTGTTATGTTGTCCTTATCACTCCCAGCAGCAGCATGCTTCCTCCTTCTGTGCAGGCTTTTTCTTTCTCATTACAAGACCTGGAAATTATTTTGTCTTGGTATTTATTTTAATGCTCCCACTGCTGTAGTTCCTGGTTTTCACGAAGACCTATCAAAATAGTATTTTTGAGAAGGCAGGAATGCCATGTTGCAGTGGAGCATGGCAAGATGAGAGATATGTCCCTGGCATGCAGCATAGTGTGGTCCAGAAAGTGCTGAGGTCCCCTTGATCCTGCTTCAGAAGTGGGAATTTCTCAGACACGCCCACACAATGCTGAGCAGGCTGCAGACAACTTGCTGGCACAGTCACCTCTCCAGGAGACTTCCAGATAAGTGACAGCCAAGTCTGGCACTAGTCCACTCCCTCTGCACCTTGCTCCACTGCCTGCAATGACTGTGAGCAGTAAGGACCCAGACCTCTGTGGCCCAGCCCAAGCAACTCTGTAGGAAACCAGCCAGACTGTCTTCTGTGGGTTTCCATCCCTGTGAAATATTAAAAACAATCTGAATTTCTGCTTCATACCAAGCAGACATGGTAATATTCCCCCCGAGAACATGGAGGGAAGGAAGGTCCCTGCATCCTACCTGGAGGTATGGATAAGAAAAGTGACCTGATGTTCCTTCCTGCTGCCCATAACAGGGAGGCTTCCATGCAGAGGCAAAGAGACCTGAAGGGACTCAGGAGGCTGTTTGTCAAAGGGCAATGAAATTACAGTCCCCAAGTTATATTTGAATATACAAATGCCTTCACCTTCTTCATGTTTAACATAAACCTGCAATAATTTGCTTTGATGGTTGTAACATTCATAGTAGAAACATTAATATAGGACATTGGTATGCAGGTGTCTGAGATAACATTTAGACACATAATATTAGACAGAGATCAATCAGTGGGCCCCAGAACTCCAACTCTGTCATTACTCACCCTCAGAGTTTTTTTCCAATGCTGGCAAGTTCATGGGGACACATAATGAAGTTGTATGAGCATAGAGACACCCTGGTTTTGAAGCGTCAGTTTAAGAAACACAGAGAGGTGATGAAAGTGCTATTTTAGGAGATCGATTCAGCACCATTTTCAGGTTCATAAATGAAAAAACCTGTTAGGCCATTTGTCAGTCTTTCCTGCCAGGAAGGGATTATGGGAGCCATTGATACCTGAATTTGTGTCAGTCTTTTCAGGCTCTTAACAGCAGCATATGGTTGTTCCTTAGCTACAGCTTCTGAATCACTTCTAACAGTGCTTATGGGGGAAAGCAGGGAGCAGCCAGGTGCAGCTTTTGAAAGGACAGGGAAAATCTGTGAGCAGTAATTTCCATTCCTTTTAATCAGGCTCATATATTCAAAGAAGAGAATGAGGGAAGAGAATGGCCTGATGCATGACTTCACTACCCTCCAAGTGCCTGCAAGACAAACTGGTTTTCCTGATTTAAGGACATGATATGTTAGGCTTAATTCTTAATTTTGTTAGTCAAAAGAAATATCTGGAACTTTTAATTCCATCCTGACAATTTCATGAGGAAGCAACTATCTTGCCTTTACATGTTTAAATGTCATTGTCTCCTAGGGGTTGGCAGGGCCCATTTGGTAGTTCTTACATTTGGTTCTTTAATAGCTTTTAGGAAATATACACTTACAGCTCAAGTTGCACAACCAAGTATTTGCTTTGTAATGCAAATACTCAGAAAATACAGAAGCAAAAACTTACCTTTATACCTTATGCATCAAGAGTGACTAATCTGAGACTGCAAGGATTAACGCAGCACTGAGCTGCTAGAAAGGAGAAACAGGCCCCAGTACTATACAGTTTTTTCTCTTTCCTTGCTGAATCTCATTTTTTTAACTCCATTTATTTCTTGCGAGCAGCTAATTTATCTTTTGGATTCCTCCCTGGTTCAAGAAACTACCAACTCCTGACAGAGGTCATAGGGAAACTCATTAAAAGTACAGCCTCCCATCACCTTCTCAGAGAAACCAAAACTCATGCAATGTTGGTGGGCTGGAAAATTTTATAAAAGATCCTAATATGATGCTGTTGCTAGTTAAGCACCATGGGCAGAATACATCAGGTAGGAAATGGCCAGCTCATCTCTCCTTCCTAGACCTATGATGGATGGTAGATGTGTATTTGTTCCCAGTGCTCTCAGAACTTCCCACCTCCTGTGCTCATTCAGCATTTCTGCTGTGTGGCCTTTTCTGCTGTGCCCAGCACCTCAGGGTAGGTGTGGCATTAATGTGGCATTGCAGGGAACACCCTAAACAGAAATCTGACAATAAGCAACAGATACTGGTAATAAATACACTTAGACAAAGAAGCAATTGCAGTGAAAACAGAGAGATCAATGTTACTATCCTGCCCAGTAACAGCCCCAAATGGACTAGGGAGAGTACAAGATGCTGACCAATAACTTGGATTTTTTTTTTCAAAGAATAAAATCCCTTTTCTTTAATGAAATATTCCTTTAAAGTGGTGTTTGATTTTTTTCAGCCAACTGAACAAACACAGTATCAGATGGAGTCCCTGTTTCTTCTCCCAGCGTATTCACAGCTGGAATGTGCAAAGCCCTAATCTCTGTTTATAAGCATATTAGTAAATATATTTACATTCAGTGTTGCTACAGAGTCTGAATGGTAAATAATAACGAATTCAATATATTGGGATGGATTGGTAAGGTATTAGTAATCTGGGCTAGAATACATTTCAGTCATACTGTAGTACAGAAAAATTTATTTAGGGAAATTCCTGTTTGATATATTAATGTGTACAGCAAAATATAGAATTTTACCAATATAATCGTTCTACGTAATTCTAAGTTCCTTTATATGGACTTCATTTTCAAATAGAACAATTCACAAATTGTTCTTTTTAGTGTGACAAGGCACAATTTGCCAGTAGATATCTAAGATCTAGAATATTTTTAAGCTACAGTTTGGGAAAAATCCAACAACTTGAGTATCCTCTTTAATAGGTTTGATTTAAAGAAAACATCTGTTCTGGGGTCAGCCCTTCTGTAGTGACCTGGCACAGTATGTGAGGGTGCCAATTAAATTTGATGTCAACACAAACTTGTGAGGATTTTTTTTTTTTTTTTTTTTGGTCCAGGGGGAAATAAGGATGGGTGGTACTTCAGATGACCCAGAGAACTAAAGTAGCAGGGATCAAATTGCATTCAGCAGCACAAGGGGAGGACCAGGCACCAGAGGAATAGCAAGAGGATATTTCCAGCATTGGGTGGAAACTGCAGAGGAGGCAGAATGCTTGGGTAGAGCAGCCAAATTCAGGTTGACTGTGTGGAGACAGCAGGATGACTTCAGATAGTTCCAGGGGATGCATTTCCAAAGGCAGGGAAATATGAGACAGTGACTAACTTAAGGCACTGTAAAGGCCTGATAATATGAATTATTACTATCATAAATATTATATTTTATCAATACATCCAGAATGAACAGAAAATGGAGTAGCAAAACAAGCCTCCCACCTGCCTCTGGGTTGGAGTTTGGTTGGAGTTTCTAGCACAGCTGCCTGCAACTGGAGGGAACTGGAGCCAGAGAGGAAGCTGGGGTCTGTCCCATCTACCTTTAAGGACAACCCCAACATCAGCCAGGCCTCTTCGTCAGAGTCCACCACCCAGGCTTGCTCTAGAGTTGACAAGATATTTTAGGAACTGCAATTTGTCTCATCTATTTGAGACAGCTACAGTGGGATAAGACACATCATGTCTTGGAAGCACCTATTTCACTCTGTCACCAGGCATCCACATCTGCTCCTCTGACTCCTACCCTGCACTCAGCAGGCTCAGCTATGTAAATGCAGCCCAGCTGACTATGGGAACATTTTGCTAGACACACATTGCTCTCCATCTCTTACTACTGACATTCAATATACACAATTATTTAAAAAATTTTATTCACCTTACCTTTCATGAAGATATTATTCACTTAGTTATATTGTTTTTTTCAGAATCCCTTAACAGGTCTGAAGGGCAAATTCACATTTAGGTTTTTCAACTGCAAATATCAATTGAAGCACTTGCTTGGTTGAGAATAAATATTTTTGCTGGAAGCTGTTGGGAAACTGAGTTTCTTTAAAGAAAATATATCAAGGTTTTTAATTATTGAGGCAGTATATACTTGTTCTTAAAAACACAGGATTTTTTTCAAAAAATATATAATAATTAACAGATTTCTAGCCCTGGTCCAGATAAACTGATTCTGAGTGTTTGTGAGAATCCCATCTGCAGATTACAGATCTCATTTTGACTGACACGTTCTTCATTTCAGCATGGCAGTAATTGAGAAAAAGCAGGATTTTTATGTCGGTTGTCTTGGTTTTACCAGGTACAGGAAACTTAGTTGCTGTTTCATTCATGCCTCGTAAGCAATTAAAGGCCTGATTTTCAAAGCAGGAATAATGCCTGGGTACATTCCTGGGCTGAAGTTACCTTTTCATGCACTGGAATTCATGCCCCGAAATTTCCCAGGACAAGCACATTTGAAAACATAGAGCTTGTATATTCAGGGCCAGGGCCTCAAGATCTACCAGTGCTTTCAAGAGAAAGCCCCAGGCAGTTTTTCTTGAAAAACAGCAGAAAAGTGTGTGTGACATGTTTCTAACTTCTGACTGTGATCATTCCCCCTCACCACTACTGAAACACCAGCTCTGTCCCTATCAGACAGCAATACACGAGCCTTGCCTTTCTATTGAGGTTTTAACATTAATTTTGTCAGACTCCTCCGTGTGGCTTGAGGTGTTTTGTAACAGTTCAGGCATACACAGCAACCTCTGGGCAGTGCAGACCTGTCTTGCCATTCTCCCATTTTTCCTTATCAAAAGGGATGCTTTAGTCCCACAGTCACACAGGCAATCCCTATTCACTGGAGAAGCCCCACTGAAGTTAAATGGCAGCACCAGCACAATTACTGATTTGTATAACCTGGCCAATTATGCTGGAAAACCTTGCCACCAAAAGGAAGACAGCGCTCTAGATTTCTGCTTTTTGTATTTATGAAAGATGTCAGAACTGCAGCAGAGTGAAAGTAAACACCATGCATAATTTAACAAATATTCACTGTGGAATTATTTTTGAGATTACCCACAGAAGTCCCAGAAAAATTTAAATAATTAGTGTTGTGTAGTGTGGAAAAAAACAGAGCACTCACAGTTTGCCCTGCTGCCTGCCTGATGGTACTGCACCAGTCACTGCTAACAGATTTTATTCTGACATTACGTTGTAGTTATTTGCAGTACCATGAACATAAGAAGGACACAGAGCTGTTGGAATGAGTCCTGAGGAGGGCCCTGGAAATGATCAGAGGGCTGGAGCATCTCTCCCATGAGAGAGCTGGTGTTGTTCAGCCTACAGAAGAGAAGGCTCCAGGGAGGCCATATAGCAGCTTTCCAGTACCTGAAGGAGGACTCCAGGAAAGCTGGGGAGGGACTTTTCACAAGGGTGTGTAGTGATAGGACAAGAAGAAGTAACTTTAAACAAAAAGAGGGGAGATTCAGGTTAGATATTAAGAAGAAATTCTTCAGTGTGAGGGTGGTGAAACACTGGAACAGGTTGCCCAGGGAAGTTGTGGATGCTCCCTCCCTGGAAGTGTCCAAGGCCTAGTGGGAGACGTCCCAGCCAATGGCAGGGATGTTGGAACTAGCTGGATCTTTAAGGTCCCTTCCAACCCAAACCATTCTATGATCAGACTTACAAAGTCACCTACAGCCCTGTTTCCCCTCTAAGGCAGCACATCCGCTTTCTCCCTGTCCTGAGAGCCCAGCCACGTGTTTAGGGGGGCTGGGCTTAGGCTGGGTTTTGCTAGCATCTTCCTCGGTGTAATTTCATCTATTGTTGCTTGCTGTGGCACAGAGTAAATGTCATTAACTGCAACTTTTTGGTGGGCTGGTATTTGGATGGAAAAGAGTGGAAGTCCTGGCAGGATGCCACATCTATCCGCACACACCTGCTTTGAAATAAGAAGGAAAAATACAAAAGGCAGAGTATAAACCACCAGATTTTAGCAAAAGCATAAGGCCAGCAATACTGGTTAGGGCTGGCATTGCTTCAAGGGCAATATCCTCTGTCTAAAAGCAGCCTAGACCAGTTGCTTCCAAGAAAGGACAAGAAATCTAGATGCTTTTATCACTGGGTAGTTTTCTCCCCATAAAAGTTCTTCTGTACATTTATTAAATTAAGGGGGTGTCATGTCTGGAGAAATTAGTGTTTACACCCAAAAATCATATCTTTTAATCCTTAACAAATACTCACTCCCAGCAACATGACTAAAATTAGAAAGGCTTTCTTAAAGAGAGGCAAGTATTCCTGCATTCCAGTCTGGGTATGTGGTTTGATACTCTTCCAGTTTCAAGTCTGTGGAAGACCCATGGTGATATAAAGGCAATGAAAAGCAAGCCAAAGTAGGTCAAAACAAAGCAAAAAATCTTCAGAATTTTATTTAAGAGATGAAAGGGGGAAGTCACTGTTTTGTGCTGCAGAGTGCAAGAGGGAGGCCATCATCATTACAGGTTGCATTACTGCAAAGCCCTGGGAAGGAGGTTTGTTTTCTTCCTCCTCTCTATACCATGTATACCATGCCTTGGGCATACAGTAGAAGAAATGTCAAGAGATCAAATTCAGTTTATTTTTCTGGGAATACCCATCAAGCTTCAAGAAAGAAAAGGTCACTATCTTTAGTGGCAGGGTTTAAAAACATCCCCTGGATGCTATAGCTAGTGCACACACAAAGTGCAGGGAATTCTTGGAAAACTGGAGTGGTGCTAGTGGTTCTTCTCTCCTGGTTCTCTGAAGAGAGAAGTCAATTAGAAAAATTAGCTTTACTTTTAAAAATCTAACTGCAACATGTCTTGATGATCTTAAAGGTCTTTTCCAACCAAAAGGAGTGTATGATTCTAAGTGTAGGGTTTTTCTATTTGCTTTATTATGTTGTAGTTACTCCAGCTGTTAGAAGAATGGCAATCACTGTCAGATTTGTAGGATACTTGAACTGACACAGCACCTCTCTCAGGAATGGCTGTAGGTAACTCCTCTGGAGCACCGTTTAGTCAAATAATTGTAGCCATTAATTATTGTTCACTAGAAGCCAGAAACTGCACATCCCAAAAAACGATGAAATTACTGAGGGAAAGCTTTGGTCCCAAGATACCACAGGTTTCTTCTGCAGTTACTTGAAAATTGACTTATGAGCATGTAATTAACATTCCATTTTCATTAAAAAAAATTATTCTTTTACAAAGAGCTATTTTTTTTATTAGAGAAGCCAGTTTCTGCTTAGCATGTTTGACTTTGGGAGTATGAAATTGAGTATTATGGATTCATATACAGCACCCCTCCCACGGGTGCTTCAAGGTTGCAAGAGTGCTGGGTTCAGGAGAGAGCAACACCCCTCTGTGGGATCTGCCAGGCAGGCACTTCTGAGCCCTTTGCAAACATGATTCAATACCTGGAGGTGAGATCACTGGGTATCATTAGTGCTGTTGATTTGTAGGTGGCACAGAGAGATAAAGAGATTAAAGGACTGCGTTCCATGACTCCTCTGTGTTGTGCATTGGGCAGATGGAGTGCCCAAGTAGCACATCTCTATATGTTTGCACAGCCCTTGGCCGTAGCCATTGTTCCCAGCTTCTTCTCCTGCCTGGGCTGTGCTTCTTACTGAAGGAGAGAGGGCAGAAGTATATTTCTCCCTCCAGCTCAGCATCCCAGCTTTGGGTGGTGGAGGCTGAGCAGTAGCTCCACAGGCATGTGCCGGTAGGGAGGGAAAGATGGAGAGACCCCCAGCACCTTACTGGGACAAGGATGGGGCAGGGGTTAAACCTGGCACAAGAGAAGCTTCCCAGTGGCTGTCATAGCCCTGATGAAGTGAATCACCCCAGCTGAGTGAGTCACAACCCCTTTTGTCTTCAAAAGGAGGACAGCTGGTCCAAAGAGTTTCCACAAGGGCCTGCTTTTCAGTATGAGTTTGATTTCTCCATGTCTTGTCAATGAACTCAGCACTGAGGGGTAGTTTTGCTCCCAGGATACCACAGGTATAATGGCAGAAGGAAAAGTCAGGAGCAGTAGTAAAGGGTAAAACTCACTTTGCGTTACACTGACTCCACAGAAAGGTGTGGGATCTCTAGTTGGAAGTTGTTGGATGAACTGCAAATGCTTCCAGCACTCTATCCATCTCACCCCAAAAGAAATGTCAGCTGTCAGAGGAATCATACCATTTCCCAGTCACAAGACTGCAGAGGTGCATCCCCTTGGCATCATGAAGGAGAGCCACCAGAGGGGTTCAGTCACCAGAGATTGCGGAGAAGAATAGATAACCCACCTCTCACCCCTGCCCCAAAATATGTTATCAACTGTACTTGGATAAAGACAGATCTGTTGAGCTACAATAATACCAGGTATTCTGTATGACTGAACATGACCCTGCAAAAAAATTGTGGCAACCACTGAGAGGCTCTGGTGGAAGATTCCTAGCCCCTGTTATGGGTACATGGGAAAGCTGTCAATGCTGGATCTGACTTTTTACAAAGGCATCCGGATGTTCGCTCAAAGGAGCTATGGGAAAAGATGTTTAAAAGGTTGAATCTGACCCCTTCCATTTAGTTTAACTTAATCCCTTTAAGGAATTTCCTTTAGAAATTGAGAAGTCTAAGGAAAGGACTAGATATATTTCATACCGGTCTTAGGTGAGCATTACTAATAAATTTCTAAGGCTTTTTACTCACATAGAAGAGCCTAGATGGGTAAAACAGGTCTTTCTGAGCAGCAGCTGAGCAAACCCACACTTATGTTCTTATTTTTCTGGAACCAGACCTTGCCAAGGCCCTTACATGGCAGCTCCTCCTGTCACTGGTACTGGCACAGCCAGCCTGGCAGGCAGGCATAGCAGCAAGCAGCTAGAGAAGGTGACAGGAAAGGTGGTGTTCATGAGGCAGGTTTTGGAGGAAGATGGCTGGGAGCAAAGAGATCTTTCTGCTCCCAGCTAAAGATGCCCTGAGGGTGACATCCCCACCACTGCTGAGGAACTGGGTTGCTTGGGCTTCAGAGGAGAGGTGAAATGCATCAGTGGTCTCAGGGCTCGTTTGTTTGTAATTAGCAGGCATGTTGCTTGCATGCTGTAGGAGTTCTTCATGAGGTCCACTTTGGTTGTTTTGGGTATGTGTGAATGAAGACCACATGACAAGCTGAGAGATGCTCTCTGACAAGCTGCTGATGAAGGAGGTGGGGTTGAACTCAGTCCTGCTCAGCCAGGACTGGGCACGGAGGTGGAGCTGGGGTGCCTGCTGGCTCATGGGCTGAGCTGCAGAGACACCATACTAAGGGCAGAAGGGGCATCATCCACCATCTTCCGTCATTCCCATGGGAATCCCTGGAGGCACCACCATAGCTGTCAGCTTAGTGCCTTGCCTGCTGTAGGGGCAAAAGGAGATGGTGTCCAAATGAAGGAGCTTTCAGCTCTCCTCTGAGCAACTACATTTTCATGGGCTGCTTTTTGGCCTTGATATTTCTGTCTGGTTTTGATAGTTTTAGAGAGTCATTTCACAATCAGTGAGCATGTACAGGTACCTGGGGTGTCAGGTCTGACTCAGCAGTAGCTCAGTCACTGGGGCATGAAAGCAAGAGAGGCCCCTTTGGCACTGTACCCTTCCCTGGTGCTGCAAGGTGAGGAAGCTCCTTTTCCCCAAGTTGCCTTTGCCTGCTCCACCACCCCGAGGAGCACATGGATGCCTTGTGAGACATCCCATCAGCAGCATTGTGAGGGGTTGTGCAATGGGTTTAGGAGATGGATTGCCCACCTGGTCACAAAACCAGAAAGCTCCACAAAGTCAATGGAGCAGTACAGAAATTACTACTGTTGAACAGTAGTTTCATCTCCTTGAAATCACTTTCCATGTGAAGGACTTGCTACCCACATATTTTCCCTTAAGGCTATTTAACATGTTATGTTTTGACCAGGTCTGCAATTTGTGGCACCTTTCAGTGGCCACATCTGCCATTGTCTAGGCTTGAATCTTCTGCTTTGAAATAAGCATGAGATCTTGGTGCACACTGGCATGATGCCAGGCTTTATGTGGAGCTGCACCTACTGATGCCAGAAGAAAGGAAGTGGAATGGGACTTATTCCTGCAATATTGCCATTGCTATTTAGTGTAGAACACGAATTTTTACCAACAGGACACTCTTCTTGGTCCCACATTTATTTATACCCTTCTTGGTGTGCATTGTGCTTTAAAAGGTTTTTCCTGAGGGGTGAGCTGGGGTCTGCAGTGCCAAAAGTGACACCACTAGAGCTGTTTCTAAAGGGCTTCAAAGACATTTCATACACTATGTGACTTACCAAGTGACTTACCCAGAGGCTGGGGGCAGCAGTGTTTTTAGATCTCATGAACTACACAGTTCTGAAGGCTGATCAGCCCTGTTGCCTTTCTGACTGCACAGGCCAAACCTGTAGGTGAAGGCTGTATTCCTCACTACCACTTTGCAGATGGGTGCAAGCAGCAGGAAAAGTGGGAGCCAGGGTGGCTCTCAAAGGCAGGGCTGGGCTTGTGCTTTGCACGTCACCCCAGGACTGGGCAGCAGCTGCAAGGAGAAATGCCTTCTGGTGGGCTCCCTTTTCAACAGGCTGCTCTGCTTGGTTAGCTTTGATTTTGAAGGATTTTCTTCAAAGCATGTGGCAGGAAAAAACACCTTCTGTGTCTGGGATGCTCCTGGCTTCTTCCTAGCCTACCCTTAGCCTCACTTCAGGAGAAAAATCTAGGGGAAGCCACACATCATTTTTCTCCTTTAATGCCAGGAATAAAGAATGAAAAGATAAGTGTCAAGTCTGGCGACTGAACCCAGTATAGACCAAGGCAGTGGGGCAGGGGCTAAGTCTGTGACAGAGGTGCTGAGCTGTGGAGATGCAGAGGTCACCCCTTCTACCATGGAGCTGGACAAGTGTGGGTGAGCAAAAGCCATCCATTTTGTTCCTCCAGTTGTGGGATTTTAATAATGCATTCTTCAGGAAAGTGCTGCATGTTGCAGTTACTCATAAAGTCCATCCAGATCTTGTGTGAATTAAGTTCAAAATGTTACATTTGCCCTTATCCCTTAATATGGAACAAGTTGAGTCCCATTTGGATCATTGATTTTAAGTGATTGTTCAAGACCAAAATGCTTCAGACATATTTGCCAGCTCTGTACTTTGCAGAAGTTATTTGCTGTTGCTGCATTTTCAATTTGTCTTCTGAATCTGAAAGCGGAATTGGCAGGTGTGATTTCAGAGGAAGGGACATCCCAGTTGACTGATGGCTGGTAGCTGGCCTCCAGAATGCCAAAGTGATAAGATTAAGTAGCAGCAGATGTCAGGAGCTCCCGTTTCCATAGCCAGCCTCTCTAGGTAAAAGCACTGGGACTGGAAGGAGAAGGACAGGAATTCATTCACGCCTGTCAGCTCCAATCTATTTCATGTTTAGGGGGTCAACACACATACTAGGAGAACCTATGTGCAGGTTCATGAGGGGACTTAAGATTCTATATAAAGTCTTTCTTAGTCCAAGAGATAAATATCTCACTGAACTGGATATTTTTTGACCTCATTTTCATTCCATACAAATCCATTAACTTGTGAAATTTGACTAAACTGCTCTTGTCTGGTAGAGGCCTTTCATTCTGTGAAAGGTGCTTTGTGAAATTCTGCTGTGCATTTTTGTGTCTCTTTTTCATTTTGGAGCAGGAGAATGCCATGTCAGATGCTCTTCCAGCTTCTTGCTTTCCTTCTCTTTGACAGTAATTCAGATCCACTCAGGTCAGGAAAGCCACGCAAGAACTTAGATTTTGAAACATAATGGTTAGGAATTAAATGAAATTCTGCAGAATAGCCAATTTCCTGTGATTAATACCAACCTATAAGTCTTATTAATGAGCATTTCAACCAAGGAATGCATTTTCTAAGTCTGTAAAGTATCTGCTATATTTTCCTGAGTTCCTTCATAGTCTTAAAATTATAAAAGCCTGATGGGTTTTTATATCCACAATGCAATTGCCATCTGGGATCAAGAAGAAATTTATCCTCATGTCATACAGATATGTACCACCATCCAACAGAAAGACAGCCTGAAGACAACCTGGATGCATCCTCAATCCAAGCACTGGCACCTCACTGACAATGTCTTAGTGCACCAGAGAAATGTTGGCGACGTCGGTCATACCCAAGTGATGCCCAGTGCAGAATGTCATACAGGCCAACACTTTGTGCAATGCAAACTTACCCTCTACTTTAAGCCCAAACCCAAGAGGGGGCACAAAGTTCAAGGTCTTCAAAAAGATACAGTGAGAAACAGCTTCCAGGTAAACCTTCAAGCCAGACTTTTAGATCATCTCATGGATCCCTCTCTTGAAGCGCTTTGGCAACACACTAAAAATAGCATCCTGTAGTCCTCTGAAGAATCCCTAGGGTTCTCCTAGGCCATCCCCTTTACACATTGAGTCAAAGTCAATGTTGAATCCACAAAAATCTATTGTTGTGGGTCTGCTTCCCCAGGTATGCAAACAACCATTTTACAGGCAGCACAGCTTGGTTTGTAGCAGCTGGGAATGAGCTGCCTGGCAGTAGCAGTGGTGGCACCAGAGCAGCTCAGGGCTCCTGAGCTGTGCCAGGACACCAGCTCATCAGCTTCTGTGCGTCACTGCTGGATTTGTGGAGCAGAGTGGCTTGCCAACACTGGGGTCAGTGCCTGGGTGCAGCCAGGAAAAGGCTATGTGGGCATCTCCCTCTTCCATCTGATTTTTCCTACTTAGGTTGCAAATTCTTTGGAGTATGGGTTCAACACTGAATACACCCCCTGGTATGGTTGGTACTGGAGATAATCCAGCAAACCCAGGAGATACTAATTCTCCAGAGTTCATTGCTGGACACTCATCTCGTTGGGTGATTCATTATTGATGGTCTTTACAGGACTTCTTTTTCAGCAGTCCCTCTGAAGTTCAGTTACACACTTCTTCATTTGTAGAGGAAGAGGAAATGAATGAACATGTCACCATCTTGTCAATTTTTCGTTCTTCTCTCTGCTTCTGCCATTCCTTTAATAGTCTGCACCAATTTTAGAAAAGTCTCCAATGCCACTGATAATCAGAGAACTCGAGAGAACTGGACAGGTGGGTGACAGTCAGTGTGGGCACACTGCTCACTGCACGCTGCTCTCTGCCAAGGAAAGAACAGCACTGGCATGGGCAGTGTTGGTACAAAGCTGAGTATATGTTGTATGTGCTACTGCAGCTGCTTCAAAAACTCCATCTTAGTCCTTTTATTTTTAATTAGATTAAACTGGCCTTTTAAAGAGACATTTTAGGCTGCACTGAATGCAGTATCACGTATAGAAGTACTGAAGGCACAACGAGAGAAACCGAAATAATTTTAAAGGCCCTGGTGCCTTGCAAAGACAAAACTTGCTGTCTGTCTTGGTGCACTTTGCTGGTATCACCCAGGGCTGTGCTCAGCCTGGCCCTAGGTCCAGGCAGCAGCACCAATCATGATCCCTGAAAGGAAAAAAGAAACAAGAGGTGTGTGAATTCAGGTGCACTTCACCACTGCCCAGGGGGTTCTTTTTTTTTCTGAAAACATGAATAAAGAGTTAAATTTAGTCCATCTCTGTTCAAGCATTGCTGCTGCATCAGGGCCCTGCAGCTGAAGCCCAGGGGAGGTAGCTCTTGCCCAGGCAATGGAAGTGCCAGATGGCAGCTCAGCTCTATGCCCAATTTGCAGCAGTTGGAGCCAGAACTAATGAAGAAAAGCCACATGGGGTCTTTGATTTTCCTTGAATTTGTCACTGGACCTTCCTGGTTGGGCAGGAACAGTAGGAGAAAGCAAGGGCAAACCCAATATCTTTGCTTCCTTCATCCATGAGAGGGAGGAAAAAAGATGAGGGTGGAACTGCAAGGGTGAAATTAGCACTCTGCAAAACCCCAGCCTGCAGTCCACCAGGGATTTCAGCATCTGACATCAAGTGCAACCAGGCTCAAAAGCTGTATCATAAAACCATCCCTCCTTACCTGCCAAACCAGAACTGTGGTGGAAGAGAGATTTCGCTTGGCTCCAGGTTGGGCTAGCGATGTGCTCCGTGCCAGCTGCTGTGCAAGCTGTATAAATAGCTTGGTTTCAGGGTACATATTGAAAGATGTTGCCCAAGTTTCATAATGGCTGATTTTTACTAGACCTGGGAAGAAAAATCCATCCATTGTGGATGGTTTCAATAGTTTTGCTATTGCATCAATTAGCAACAACCTCAAGTAAAATCACGTCTTGCTAAAAGGAGCCTGTTTACAGCCTGGCATGCAGAAAAGGCCATTGGCAAGGCTGTGATCCCCAAGCCCAGCAAAGCAAAGTCCTCTGGACTGCAAATGTCCCTAGGAGATGCCTCATCCTGCAGGAGCAATGGAGCGATTTACAATCCTGATAGTAAATGGCTGTTCAGAGCCAACCCTGGAAATACCAGAGGAGAAGTAGTGACAAAACTTTTATGTATGTCTGCTCAGGGCTATTCTTGTGCACACAGGAGCAACACACTGGCCACTCTCACTGGCTGTGGTTGATACTGCAACTGAGCATCTTAATGCCACACATGTGGCCCAAAGCAAAGGAACCTGTCAGGCTGGTGCATCCAGGACTGTGGCACAAAGCCTGAGCAGCTCAGAGGCACGGAGTTGTCAACACCCACGTCTGAATGGGGTTCAGATGAAGTTCACAGCCCCTGGAATGTCTGGGTCTTGCTCCAGCAAACCCACTGAAGACATGTCAAAGCCAGGCTGGGGCCAGGCTTTGCAGTCTGTCCCACTGTGGATCATCCTCAGCAAAGACACCTTCAACGAAGCAGTGGTTGATGTCACGATATGGATGACCACATAGCTGTTGTCCCATGTCTGGTGAGCTACTGGGGCCAATATGACATATTGTGTATGACACACTGGGCAAATTCACCTCTAGAAATGGAGTTACTGCAGTTACTGGACTTTAAATGGATTTTCCTTGCTCAGCTCAGCATTTTGATTTAAATTATCCGTATGCTCTGATCTGCAGGCAGCAGAAAGTTCTGCTAAGGACACATCCCTCATAAATAAGAGCTCTTTATTTTATGGCCAGCTTTTCTCATTTTATGACTCTGTGTGGATATTTATATCTCAAGAGATTTATTGCTTTGCAGTTGCATGTGCTGTGCCTTCAGCTGGGCACTCATCCTCCTGCTGCAGTGCCACCCAACACCTGATGCTGGCACCCAGAGGTGTGCTCTGGTGTGCAACAGCACCAGGCAAAAAAAAGGCTCATTTTATTTTTATGCTCATTACCACTTGGATGTGTAGATGGCCTTTGTGCTGAAGTTAGAGCAGGATTCAGGCAACATAAATTAAAATCCCAGCCTTCCCAAATGTTTCCCATGTTCTCTGCAAGGGATTATACAAAACTTTGCTATCCCTTGTGCTGTGTCTGACTGGTCTACTTTGAACCATCCATGTCCCACTTCTGAAGAGGTGTTTGTACATCTGGCCATTTGTCTGAGATCTTACTCTCCACATACAACCATATACGACAAATCAATTAATAAATAACTCACTTCTTCTGGCAGGTAAAATAGGTAAGCCAACTAGTTTATTAGTAATAAAATTGTGCTTTTGTACAGTTGGAGAAAACTGATTGATGCTTGTCCTAGAAATCTGTAATGAGACAGAAAGATCCTCTTGAGAACTTGCCCTTCCTTAGATCCCTTGAATATCACCAACATTGGCCATAATGATGCCCTGGGGGGGATCTGCAATTTGTGCCCCTCATCCATTAGCAGCTCTCTGGCAGTGCCTGATGCCAAGCAGGTAAGGGCAGCTTGCACCAGCTAAAACTTTGTCCTCCTGTTACAAGCCATGCCATGCAATTGCAGCAGCCTACCCCAAGCACAGAGGAAAGGGCAAGGCCATGCTCTGGTAACTGAGAGCACATGACAGCTCAGGTTTTTGGTTTTGTTTTAATCTGAGATATGCAAATGCAGATGCTGCAGTAGCTGTTCTAGAGTCATTAGTCAGAATATGTGAATTTTCTGAATGTCACGTTAGTGATCTTTCCTGCTTTTTTGTCATGTTGCTGATCCTCTGTATTACATTTCTCTTGAGTGCTTGTTATTTGGTGGCAAAACACCCTGTTAAATAAGCATTTATTCTTCTAAAGGTTACGTGTGATCTGTCCATGATCCGGCACATTTTATATATAGGTTTTATAAGACAATACAGAATCTTATGCTGATGAGGAGGGGACTTCTGATAGTCACCAGGTTATGTGAAAAAGTCTAAAATTAATTTCATTTGGGTAATTTCAACTAGAAAGATGACACAGACTGATACACTTAACTCAAGTGTCACCGAAAAGACCTTTTTTTTTTTTTTTCCCCATCACTTTCATGTCAGGAGAGAGCTGAAAGCACTGCTGGAAAAATTCCATTATTCAACTTGCTTTCTCTGAGAGCTTTCCAGCAGGGGTACAGGAGAGCAGCAAAAGCCTGTATTTTTTCTTAAATATTTGCACGCAACTCCTCCTCAGATATCAGTTCCAGATGTGCGCAGAGGCACTTGCAAGCTCCAGAAGGGCTGTGGCCAGATAGCAACTGGGAAAACATTCCCTGTTGCAAAAAAGACACTAAATCAATATATTTTTCAGTCTTTAAAAAACACAGAAGCCCCTTTATAAGCTGGTCAAAAACCAAGAACAAGAGCTGGATGCTTTCCCAGGTCTTCCTCCTGGGAAACTCACAGGAAGAGGGACAGGGCCACCACATGCAACATCTCCACGGGCTGCAGGTTTCTAAGCCCAGGCTGACACAGGGAAAAATTCCAGCCTAGGTGGGTGAGATTTTCCCCTTCAGCACTGGAGAGATGCTACAGAGCTCCTCTTTGTGTATCAGTTTGAGGGTTTTGTTGCTTCAGCCTCTGCTTGTTATTTTCTAGCTCTGGGGTGCCTCTCTCAGCGTGCTGCCCTCCTTCCTCACTTCATGTGTCATTGAGCTGATTTTCCCAGCAAACGTGGGATGACGAAGACATGATGTGGTGAAGCTGAGGAAGCCTTCCATACTGGAGATTTCCAAAGCCAAGCCAAGCCCAGCCATTGTAGAAAAGCTCCTCACGAGCTGAATTCTATTTTCAGTGGCAATGTTCAAGAAAACGCGCTTGGAGGAATTCCTGAGAGTACCAGTAGTAGAGCAAGCACGGGGGCAAAAAGGAAGGAAAGCCATTTTAACCAGTTATTTCCAAATTTGTTTGATAAAGTTTAAAATAGGTGCTCAGGTGACATGTACAATGATGTGCATGTAAAGTGTGCCCTCATGTGTAACCTACAGATGAATCTGTTTACCTGTATGAACCATTAGCTATCACCAGGCTGCTGGAGGAGTTGGGTAGGATGGCAGCAGACCCCTGTGATGTGCAGACTGGGGCCAGGTCACAGCCTGCAGTTTGTGCCCACTCACCATGGCAGCTGGCACTCTGGGTTTGGTGGGAGGACATAGCTCACACACCACAAAACCATCAGTCCTAACAAGAGGGAAGCCATGGTCACAGCAAACCACTGCTCAGCAAACCACTGCAGAGGCTGCTCAAGCATGGCCACCCTGCTGCAAGCCACCATCACCCCACTCACACCCCCTAAAAATAAGAGGCAGAGGTGGCCCCACTGATTCCAATCCCCAGAACTGCTCACCCTTTGTGTCTCTGCCTTCCCATAGCAGCATGAAGAAGCCCACAGATTGGTTTTCCCCATCCTGACTAAATAGGTGCTGTCTTTTCAAATTGGTCCCTTCCCTGTGCGGTTCCCTAGTTCAAAGAGAAACCCAGCCCCATAAATGCTGAGCTTGCTCTGCCTGCTCAAGCTCCACTCCCAGTGCTGCACAGCCCAAGGAAGAGAGCCTGAAAAACTGCACAAGAAATGGAAGGGGCACAAGGGGACAAGTTGTGTGTGCAAAGAATGAAGTGAAAATTCTGTCAACATAATTCGATGTGTCCTACCCCAGCTCAGTACCTCTGTTTATACAGGTAGCTGGCTTAAAAGTACATTTGACTATCCAGTGGCATATAGAAAATTTGAACTACCTATCTTTAAACAGCAATATTTGCTTGACAGTGATACAAGTCAGTGGGAAGAAAATACCAGTCTTAAACAAGGACATCCTAGTTGTTCATAGCTAATACTGTTTAGTTCAGAGAAGGAGCGGAGTTGTTATTATTATTATGGACAAAAATAACCCCAGTTGCTGCTGGAAACTTCAGAACATTTCAGAACTATTAATTTTAACTACTTGCAATGTAATTAAACCTCCATCTTGACCTGTCCTCTCCAGAGCAGTCAGTGAGTGTGTTTAACCATTTTGTAGTTTACCACTACATTTTTGTGAAGAAGCAAGCAATGCCAAGCAGTCTACTGCCACTGTCATTGTATAAAGCCAGAGGGGAGACAAGATTTGTGGGAAGAGGTTCAGGTCTTTTATTAGACCAGTGATACACTCAGAAAAAAACAGACGCCCCTATGTGCCCCACAGCTTGCCAGCTTTTTTCTCCTGCCTGTGTCTCATGGTCTAATAAAAGATATGAGCTCTCCTGACAGAGCCTGTCTCCTGATGCCAAGGCATGAGCTCTTTGACCTAACATTTTTGACAACTGTAGATACCATGGGATGCTTTGCACCTTCTTTCAGCAGCCCCGTGGAAGCCTTCCCACACACTTTGTTGAGTGCAGATCCTGAGCCTCTCTGTTGTGCAGAGCAGCCCTTTGCCTAGCCAGACGTGTTAGTATGAGGCACCTGGTCAGCTAAATATCTCCAAATACTGCCAGCATATATAGACAAACACTACAGGGCAACAAGGTGCCATGTGTATTTAGTGCTGTGCTGCAGGAAACACACAACTGAGCAGTTCTCATCATCCCCACCACCCAGCTATGCTGGTTAGGGGACCAAAGACAGGCAGGTACCAGATGCAAGACTCTCACTGTTGGGTTGGAAAAGAGCTGTGTACAAGAGGACAAATTCCACAGGGTGTTCAATTTGCACACCCACACATGAGCAGTTTTCTTTCAGCTCTGGTCACTTGTAGCACCATTCAGTCTTGGTGATCTGATTCAGGATTTCACTAAAATTATGCAAATGGAAGTTTCCCAAGTAGTCCAAGCTCTGGAACCCCATTTGGTTATTCCTGTTAAAACATGTTACCTGGCTCAGTCCCAAATGCCAGTAAATATGAGAACACTGCAGGGGTTTGCTAGGCAGAAAGGGGTGGATTTATGGGGGTTTTTTTGAACCTGAAAAGCAAAAGCCAGTGTAAGTAATCCTGGAGAAGATGCACTGAAGATGAGGACAAATGCTGGCAGGGACAGCAGGTGGCCCTGGCAAACCACCCTTCGGTGAAACTGAAATGCTGGGGCATGGCTCTGCTTTCACCTTGGGACTGTTCACCCTTGCACCTTGCCTGCAGGGGGGTTCCAAACCACCCCACATCCCTCCCAACTATCAAACTCTACAAGGCTTTTTTCCTTTTCACGTGTTAAAGCAAAGCAGACAGCCAACAACCACCTGAGCTTGTCCTCTTGTGGCCAGGGCATATTTTTGGAGGTGGATTAGGGTTGCCAGAGGGGCTTTCTTAGGTTGCCTTCTCTTTTCTTGCACTGGATCAGATACCAGCAGCTCTTCTTCATGGAATGAAGGGTCTGGCAGGGGTCACCTCTGGTGGTAGGCATGACTTAGACTGCTCTCCTCTCCCATGGCATACAGTATCTCTGTTTAATGAAGGCCCTATCTGCAGGGCTGGCACCTGCCAGGTAATCTGTGCTGCCAGATGACTCTGCTCCAGAGGTCCACCAGTGCTTTGGCAGTCAGGAAATGGTCAGGAAATGCAACTGCCTTAGTTGTCTCTGACCCCAGCCAGAATATATCCCCGAGGATCCTGTCCTTCAGATACATTTGTTTTTGAGAGCCACAGTCTTGGCTGAACTCCAGAGGGGTAAAATGAGAATGACTGTGGGTCACACCCTCTCAGAGAAGATGACAGCTGGTTCCTGCACCCCTGGCCCTGACTGCAGGCGATGCTACACAGTGCCCCAGGTGGACCCGAA